>NW_024721948.1:0-23279 GCF_018991925.1 Homarus americanus | reverse complement strand
CACTTATTGAATATACCTACTGCTCGTGCCCTGGAGTTTCAAGAACCTTGTCCTGGATTACACCACACCACACTTTGGTGAGAGACGAGTCCACTTGATTTAGGTGAGTTCCTCCTCCGGCGATCAGAAAACTGATGATTGGTTATCACACTGGTCGTGCTGGTTCGCTGGCGAAAAATGCCGTGTGCCAGTTCTTCACAGTCCACGTATATATGGAGATCTGTATGATGACACCGGAATTCGTAATTCGCGCTGACGACACAACAATACTGCTCAGCTGCTAGTGAAATACCAATTGAATTCCAGGTTACGAAGCTGTTGTTCAACACTGCAACACTGTAATGTCTAGGGAATGCTGAGTGGAGTCTATCTCAACCGGCTCAATCTGGATATGTACCAACAGGCTGTAATATTTGTATATTACGAATTCTGCACGTATTTGTATGTGACAGAGATAAGGAGCGCTCACTACATATCGTCTCAATACGGGATATAGTTTTAAACACTCGGATTATGTAACGCGTCACTGCTGTGTGGTTTCTTGTTTTTCACAAGACACAGACGGATGATACGACTACCAGTTTGAAGAATCCGTACACACCGCTTGCCACCTATATGAATCGGCTGCTTGTCCAATTAACCAGTCCGTTCACACATATTTATATTTGGGTTTTAAGTAACGAAACCCAAACGGTAGTTCCTTTGTTTTATTATAAAAGGTTGTAGATATAATTCCTGAGTGTATATCAACCATAAGTCTCACTGTCTAGGAGTGAATGAGAAAGGGACGGCGTTTATGTATGATAAACGTTAGGTCACGTCCTTACGATATGACTTGAGGTGAGCTACTGAAGCTTAGGGGCATCGCAGTGCGTGCTTACAGAAATGCTGAGCTATGGGTCTCGCCCTCTTGGGTAAGTTGCCCGCTCACGTGTCAATCTCATGTCTTACTCATAGACAGTGGAAAGTTACAGGGTGGTGAATCTGAATATAATATCAGATGTATTGACCCATTTATATAATACGCTCTGTTGATGAGACAGGGGCCTATTACACTGACACTCCCATGTACACTTCTCACACACCCAGGTACACCTTTGACACTCCCAGGTACACCTCTCATACTCCCAGGTACACCTCTTACACTTCCATATACACCTCTGACATTCCCAGGTACACCAATGATACTACCAGGTACACCACTGACACTCCCAGGTACACCTCCGATACTCCCAGGTACACCTCCGATACTCCCGGGTATACCTCAGACACTCCCTGGATCACCTCTGACACTTCCAGATACACCTCTGACACTCCCAGGTACACCAATGATACTACCAGGCACACCTCTGACACTCCCAGGTACACCTCTGACACTCCCAGGTACACCTCTGACACTCTCAGGAACACCTCTGACACTCCGAGGTACACCTCTGACACTCCCAGGTACACCTCTGACACTTCCAGGTACACCCCTGACACTTCCAGGTACCCCTGACCTCCCAGGTACACAAATGACACTCCCAGGTGCACCTCTTACACTCCCTGGTGCACCTCTGGCCTCCCAGGTACACCAATGACACTCAGGTACACCTCTGACACTTCCAGGTACACCCCTGACACTTCCAGGTACACCAATGATGCTCCCAGGTACACCGCTGACACTCCCAGGTACACCGCTGACACTGCCAGGTACACCTCAGACACTGCCAGGTACATCTCAGACACTCCCAGGTAAAGCTCAGACACTCCCAGTAACACCTCAGACACTCCCAGGTGCACCTGTGACACTCCCAAGTGCACCTCTGACACTCCCAGGCACACCTCCGACACTCCCAGGTACACCTCCGACACTCCCAGGTACACCTCTGAACACTCCCAGGTGCACTTCTCACACACCCAGGTACACCTTTGACACTCCCAGGTACACCTCTCATACTCCCAGGTACACCTCTGACACTTCGAGATACCCCTCTGATACTCCCAGGTACACCAATGATACTACCAGGTACAGCTCTGACACTCCCAGGCACACCTCTCATACTCCCAGGTACACCTCCGATACTCCCAGTTACACCTCAGACACTCCCTGGTTCACCTCTGACACTCCCTGGTTCACCTCTGACACTCCCCGGTACACCCCTGACACTCCCAGGTACACCACTGACACTACCAGGTACACCTCTGACACTCCCAGGTGCTCCTTTGACCCTCCCAGGTACACCTCTGATTCTCCCAGGTACACCTCTGTGCTTCCAAATACACCTCTGACACTCCCAGGTACACCAATGATACTACCAGGTACACCTCTGACACTCCCAGGTACACCTCCCATACTCTCAGGTACACCTCCGGTACTCCCAGGTACACCTCAGACGCTCCCTGGTTCACCTCTGACATTCCCTGGTTCACCTCTGACACTCCCTGGTACACCTTTGATACTCCCAGATACACCTCTTACACTCCCTGGTTCTCTCCTGCCACTCCCAGGTACACCTCAGACACTCCCAGGTACACCTCTGACACTCCCAGGTACTACTCTGACACTCCCAGGTACACCTCTGACACTCCCAGGTACACCTCTGAAACTCCCAGTTACACTTCCGACACTCCCAGTTACACCCCTGACACTCCCAGGTACATCCCTCACACTCCCAGGTACACCTCTGATACTCCCAGGTACACCTCTAACACTTCCACATACACCTCTGACACTCCCAGGTACACCAATCACACTCCCAGGTACACCAATCACACTCCCAAGTACAACTCTGACACTCTGAGGTACACCACTTACACTACCAAGTACACCTCTGACACTCCCAGGTACACCTCTGACACTCCCAGGTACCTTGCTGACACTCCCAGGTACACCGCTGACACTGCAAGACACACCTCTGACATTTCATGTACACCTCAGACACTTCCAGGAACACCTCAGACACTCCCAGGAATTCCTCAGACACTCCCAGGTAGACCTCTGACACTCCCAGGTAAACCTCTGACACTCCCAGGAACTCCTTTGACGCTCCCAGGTACTCCTCCGACACTCCCAGGAACACCTTTGAAACTCCCAGGTACACCTCTGACACTCCCAGGTACACCTCAGACACTGCCAGGTACACCTCAGACACTGCCAGGTACACCTCAGACACTACCAGGTACCCCTCAGACACTCCCAGGTACAGCTCAGACCTCCCAGGTACACCCCTCTGACACTTCCAGGTACACCCCTGACACTTCAGGTCCACCTGACACTTCCAGGTTACACCTCTGACACTCCCAAGCACACCTCTGACACTCCAGGTACACCTCTGACACTCCCAGGTACACCTCTGATACGCCCAAATATACTATCTGACACTCCCAAGGTGCACCGCTGACACTCCCAGGTACACCGCTGACACTGCAAGATACCTTTGACATTCCATGTACACCTCCAGCACTTCAGGTAGACCTAAGACACTCCAAGGTACACCTCAGACACTCCCAGGTACACCTCTGACACGCCCAGGTACACCTCTGACACTCCCAGGTACTCCTTTGACGCTCCCAGGTACTCCTCCGACACCCCCAGGAACACCTCTGACACTCCCAGGTACACCTCTGACACTCCCAGGTACACCGCTGACACTCCCAAGTACACCTCAGACACTGCCAGGTACACCTCAGACACTACCAGGTACACCTCAGACATTCCCAGGTACAGCTCAGACACTCCCAGGTACACCTCTGACACTTCCAGGTACACCCCTGACACTTCCAGGTACACCCCTGACACTTCCAGGTACACCTCTGACACTCCTAGGTACACCATTGACTCTTCCAGGTACACCTCTGACACTCCCAGGTACACCTCTGATACGCCCAGGTATACCTCTGACAATCCCAGGTACAAGGCTGACACTCCCAGGTACACCGCTGACACTGCAAGATACACCTCTGACATTCCATGTACACCTCAGACACTTCCAGGTACACCTCAGACACTCCCAGGAACACCTCAGACACTCACAGGTACACCTATGACACTCCCAGGTACACCTCTGACACTTCCAGATTCACCTCTGACACTCCCAGGTACACCAATCACACTCCCAAGTACAACTCTGACACTCCCAGGTACACCACTGACACTACCATGTACACCTCTGACACACCCAGGTAGTCCTTTGACGCTGCCAGGTACTCCTCCGACACTCCCAGGAACACCTCTGACACTCCCAGGTACACCTCTGACACTCCGGCACACCTCTGACACTCCCAGGCACACCTCTGACACTCCCAGGTACGCCTTGACGCCCCAGGTACTCCTCCGACACTCCCAGGAACACCTCTGACAGGCACACCTCTGACACTCCCCAGGCACACCCCAGACACCAGGCACACCCCAGACACCACCAGGCACACCTCAGACACCCTAGGCACAGCTCAGACACTCCCCAGGTACACCTCTGACACTTCCAGGCACACCCCTGACACTTCCAGGTACAGCCCATGATACTCCAGGTACCCCTCTGACACCCAGGCACACCAATGACACTCCCCAGGCACACCACTGACACTCCCCTGGTACACCTCTGACACCCCCACACCAATGACACCCCAGGCACACCTTGACACTTCCAGGCACACCTCTGACACTCAGGAACACCTCTGACACTCCCAGGCACACCTGTGACACTCCCCAGGCACACCTCAGACACTTCCAGGCACACCCCTGACACTTCCAGGTACACCAATGACACTCCCAGGCACACCAATGACACCCCAGGCACACCTCTGACACCCCTGGCACACCTCTGACAATCCCAGGTGCACACCAATGACACACTCAGGCACACCTCTGACACTTCCTGGCACACCCCTGACACTTCCAGGTACACCAATGATACTCCCAGGTACAACGCTGACACTCCAGGCACACTGCTGATACTGCCAGGTACACCCCAGACACTCCCCAGGCACACCCCTGACACCCCAGGTACACCTCTGATATTCCCAGGCACACCTCTGACACTTCCAGATACACCTCTGACACTCCCAGGTACACCAATCACATCCCAAGCACAACTCTGACACTTCCAGGCACACCACTTACACTACCAAGCACACCTCTGACACCCCAGGCACACCTCTGACACTCCCCAGGTCACCTCTGACACTCCCAGGTACACCTCTGACCAGGCATACCTCTGACACTGGTACACCGCTGACACTCCCAGGCACACCGCTGACACTGCAAGACACACCTCTGACATTTCTCATGTACACCTCAGACACTTCCAGGTACACCTCAGACACTCCCAGGAACACCTCAGACACTCCCAGGTACACTCTGACACTCCCAGGAAAACCTCTGACACTCCCAGGAACTCCTTTGACGCTCCCAGGTACCTCCGACACTCCCAGACCTTTGACACTCCCCAGGCACACCTCTGACACCCCCAGGCACACCAGACACTCCCAGGCACACCCCAGACACTGCCAGGCACACCCCAGACACTCACCAGGTGCGCCCCCAGACACCCCCAGGCACAGCCCAGACACCCCAGGCACACCTCAGACACTCCCCAGGCACACCCCAGGCACCCCAGGTGCACCCTGACACTTCCAGGCACACCCCTGACACTTCCAGGTACACCCCTGACACTTCCAGGCCCTCTGACACCCCCAGGCACACCAATGACACTCCCAGGCACACCACTGACACCCCTGGCACACCTCTGACACTCCCAGGCACACCCAATGACACCCCAGGCACACCTCTGACACCCAGGTACACCTCTGACTCCCAGGCACACCTTTGACACTCCCAGGCACACCTCTGACACTCCTCAGAACACCTCTGACACCCCCAGGCACACCTCTGACACCCCAGGCACACCTCTGACACTTCCAGGTACACCCCTGACACTTCCAGGCACACCCCTGACACTTACACCAATGACACTCCCAGGCACACCTCTGACACTCCCCTGGCACACCTCTGACACTCCAAGGTGCACCAATGACACACCCAGGCACACCTCTGACACTCCCAGGCACACCTCTGACACCCAGGCACACATCTGACACTCCAGCCACACCCCTGACACTCTAGGCACACCCCGACACTGCACACTCTGACACCCCAGGCACCACTCTGACACTCCCAGGCACGCCCTGACACTCACAGGTACACCTCTGACATTCTCAGTTACACCTCCCGACACTCCCAGTTACACCCCTGACACTCCCAGGCACACCCCTGACACTCCCAGGCACACCTCTGATATTCCCAGGCACACCGATGACACTTCCAGATACACCTCTGACACCCCAGGCACACCAATCACACTCCCAAGTACAACTCTGACACTACCTGGCACACCACTGACACTACCAGGTACACCTCTGACACTCCCAGGCACCCTGACACTCCCCAGGCACACCTCTGATACGCCCAGGCATACCTCTGACACTCAGGCACACCTGACACCCATGCACACCGCTAACACTGCAAGATACACCTCTGACATTCCATGTACACCAGACACTTCCAGGCACACCTCAGACTCCTTCCCAGACACTTGTGCACACCTCACTCCCCAGGCACACCCTGACACTCCCAGGCACGCCTTTGACGCTCCCAGGCACTGACACCCCAGGAACACCTCTGACACCCCAGGCACACCCTCTGACACCAGGCACACCTCAGACACTGCCAGGCACACCCCCAGACACCACCAGGCACACCCCAGACACCCTAGGTACAGCTCAGACACCCCAGGCACACCCTGACACTTCCAGGTACACCCCTGACACTTCCAGGCACAGCCCCTGATACTTCCAGGCACCCCCCTCTGACACTCCCCAGGTACACCAATGACACTCTCAGGCACACCACTGACACCCCTGGCACACCTCTGACACTCCCAGGCACACCAATGACACTCCCAGGCACACCTTTGACACTTCCAGGTACACCTCTGACACTCTCAGGAAACCTCTGACACTCCCAGGTACACCCTGTGACACTCCCAGGCACATCTGTGACACTTCCAGGTACACCCCTGACACTTCCAGGTACACCTCGACACACCCCAGGTACACCAATGACACTCCCAGGTACACCTCTGACACTCCCTGGTACACCTCTGACAATCCCAGGTACACCAATGACACACCAGGCACACCCCTGACACTTCCAGGTACACCCTGACACTTCCAGGCACACCAATGATACTCCAGGTACAACGCTGACACTCCCCAGGTACACTGCTGACACTGCCAGGCACACCTCAGACACCAGGCACACCCAGACACTCCCAGGCAAAGCCTGACACCCCAGTAACACCTCAGACAATCCCAGGTACACCCTCTGATATTCCCAGGCACACCCCTGATACTTCCAGATACACCTCTGACACTCCCCAGGCACACCAATCACACTCCCCATGCACAACTCTGACACTCCCCAGGCACACCACTCTACACTCCAAGGCTCAGACTCCCAGGCACACCTGTGACACTTCCAGGTACACCCTGACACCTCCAGGCACACCAATGACACTCCCAGGTACACCAATGACACTCCCAGGCACACCCTGACCCCTGGTACACCTCTGACAATCCCAGGTACACCAACACACACTCCAGGCACACCCTGACACCTCCAGGTACACCCCTGACACCCACACCATGATACTCCCAGGTACAACGCTGACACTCCCAGGTACACCTGCTGACACCAAGGCACACCTCAGACACCGCTGTTCTCAGACACTCCAAGGTAAAGCTCAGACACTCCCCAGTAACACGTCAGACAATCCCAGGCACACCTCTGATATTCCCAGGTACACCCCTGACACTTCCAGATACACCCTGACACCCAGGCACAAATCAACTGCTCCCCAAGTACAACTCTGACACCCCAGGTACACCCCACTTACACCTACCAAGCACACCTCTGACACTCCCCAGGCACACCTCTGACACCCCAGGCACCTCTGACACTCCCAGGCACACCTCTGATACGCCCAGACACCTCTGACACCCCCAGGCACACCGCTGACACCCCAGGCACACCTCGACACTGCAAGACACACCTCTGACATTTCATGTACACCTCAGACACTTCCAGGCACACCTCAGACACTCCCAGGAACACCTGACACTCCCAGGTACACCCTCTGACACTCCCAGGTAAACCCCTGACACTCCCAGGAACTCCTTTGACGCTCCCAGGCACTCTCCGACACTCCCAGGAACACCTTGACACTCCCCAGGTACACCTCTGACACCCCAGGCACACCTCAGACACTGCCAGGCACACCCCAGACACCGCCAGGCACACCCCAGACACCACCAGGCACACCAGACACCCCAGGCACAGCTCAGACACCCCAGGCACACCTCAGACACTCCCCAGGCACTCTAGCACTCTGAGGCACACCCCTGACACGCCTGACACCTCCAGGCACACCCTGACACTCCAGGTACACCTGACACCCCCAGGCACACCACTGACACTCCCAGGCACACCACTGACACTCCCTGGCACACCTCTGACACCCCAGGCACACCAATGACACCCCAGGCACCCTGACACCTACACACCCCTGACACTCCCAGGCACACCTCTGACACTCCCAGGCACACCTCTGACACTCTCAGGAACACCTCTGACACTCCCAGGAACACCTCTGACACCCCAGGCACACCTCTGGACCTCCAGGCACACCCTGACACTTCCAGGTACACCCCTGACACCCCAGGTACACCACGACACTCCCCAGGTACACCTCTCTGACACTCCTGGCACACCTCTGACACCAGGGGCACCAATGACAAACTCAGGTACACCTCTGACACCCCTGGTACACCCCTGACACTCCCAGGCACACCACATCTGACACTTCCAGCTACACCCCTGACACTTCTAGGTACACTCCTGACACCCAGGCACACCTCTGACACCCCAGGCACACCTCTCTGACACTCCCAGGCACCTCTGATACGCCCAGGCATACCTCTGACACCCGAGGCACACCGCTGACACTCCAGGCACACCGCTAACACTGCAAGATACACCTCTGACACCCATGCACCCTCTGACACTTCCAGGTACACCAGACACTCCCCAGGAACACCTCAGACACTCCCAGGTACACCTCTGACACTCCCAGGTACACCTCTGACACTCCCAGGTACGCCTTTGACGCTCCCAGTACTCCTCCGACACTCCCAGGAACACCTCTGACACTCCCAGGTACACCTCTGACTCAGGCACAACCTCAGACACTGCCAGGCACACCAGACACCACCAGGCACACCCTCAGACACTCCCCAGGCACAGCTCAGACACCCAGGTACACCTCTGACACTTCCAGGCACACCCCTGACACCCCGTGTACAGCCCCTGATACTCCAGGTACCCCTGACACCCCAGGTACACCAATGACACCTCAGGTACACCACTGACAATCCCTGGTACACCTCTGACACCCCAGGTACACCAACACACTCCCAGGCACACCTCTGACACTTCCAGGTACACCCTGACACCTCAGGAACACTCCTGACACTCCCAGGCACACCTGACACTCCCACACCTCTGACACTTCCAGGTACACCCTGACACTTCCAGGCACACCAATGACACTCCCAGGTACACCAATGACACCCCAGGTACACCTCTGACACTCCCTGGTACACCTCTGACACTCCCCAGGTACACCAATGACACACTCAGGTACACCCTTGACACTTCCAGGCACACCCCTGACTCTTCCAGGTACACCAATGATACTCCCAGGCAACGCTGACACTCCCAGGCACACTGCTGACACTGCCAGGTACACCTCAGACACTGCCCAGGTACACCTCAGACACCCCGGCAAAGTCACCCACTCCCAGTAACACCTCAGACAATCCCAGGTACGCTCTGACACTCCCAGGCACACCCCACACACACCCAGGTACACCTTGACACTCCCAGGTACACCCCTCATACCCCAGGTACACCTCTGACACTTCCAGATACACCTTGACACCCCAGGCACACTAATGATACTACCAGGTACACCTCTGATACCCCAGGCACACCTCTCACTCCCAAGCACACCTCCGATACTCCCCACCACACCTCAGACACTCCCTGGTTCACCTTGACACTCCCCTGGTTCACCTCTGACACCTCCCCTGGTACACCTCCTGACACTCCCCAGGCACACCTCTTACACCCCTGGTTCTCCCTGACACCCCAGGCCCCAGACACCCCAGGTACACCTCTGACACCCCAGGCACACCAATGACACCCCAGGTACACCACTGACACTCCCTGGCACACCCCTCTGACACTCCCAGGCACACCTCTGACACTCCCAGGTACACATCTGACACCCCAGTCACACCTCCGACACTCCCAGTCACACCCCTGACACTCCCAGGCACACTGCTGACACTCCTAGGGCACACCTCTGACACCCCAGGTACACCTCCGACACTCCCAGGTACTCCTTTGACGCTCCCAGGCACTCCTCTGACACCCCAGGAACACCCTCTGACACTCCCCAGGCACACCTCTGACACCCCAGGTACACCGCTGATACTCCCCAGGTACACCCAAGACACTGCCAGGCACACCCCAGACACCACCAGGCACACCCCAGACACCCCAGGCACAGCCCAGACACTCCCCAGGCACACCCCAGACACTCCCAGGCACACCTCAGGCACTCCCCAGGCACACCTCTGACACTTCCAGGTACACCCCTGACACTTCCAGGCACACCCCTGACACTTCCAGGCACACCTCTGACACTCCCAGGTACACCAATGACACTCCAGGTACACCACTGACACCCCTGGCACACCTCTGACACCCCAGGCACACCTCTGACACTCCCAGGCACACCTCTGACACTCCCAGGTACACCTCTGACACTCCCCAGGTACACCCCTCTGACACTTCCAGGCACACCCCTGACACTTCCAGGCACACCCTGACACCCCAGGTACACCAATTACACCCCAGGTACACCCTGACACCCCTGGTACACCCCTGACACTCCCAGGTACACTCCAATGACATACTCAGGCACACCTCTGACACTTCCAGGCACACCCCTGACACTTCCAGGCACACCAATGACACTCCCAGGCACACCTCTGACACTCCGCAATACCGCTGACACTGCCAGGCACACCCCAGACACTGCCAGGCACACCTCAGACACTCCCCAGGTAAAGCTCAGACACTCCCAGTAACACCTGAGACCCCAGGTGCACCTGTTCCCGCGCACCTCTGACACTCCCAGGCACACCTCTGACACCCCAAGTGCACCTCTGACACCCCCAGGCACACCTCTGACACTCCCCAGGTACACCTCCGACACCCCAGGCACACCCCTCTGACACCTGCACACTCCTCACACACCCAGGCACACCTTGACACCCCAGGCACACTCCTCATACTCCCCAGGTACACCTCTGACACTTCCAGATACACCCCCTGACACTCCCAGGTACACCAATGATACTACCAGGTACACCTCTGACACTCCCAGCACACCCTCTGATACTCACAGGCACACCTCCGATACTCCTGGCACACCTCAGACACTCTGGTTCACCTCTGACACTTCCAGATACACCTCTGACACCCCAGGCACACCAATGATACTACCAGGCACACCTCTGACACTCCCAGGAACACCCTGACACTCCCCAGGTACACCCCTGACACTCAGGAACACCTCTGACACTCCCAGGCACACCTCAGGCACTCCCAGGCACACCTCTGACACTCCAGGCACACCCCTGACACTTCCAGGTACACCCTGACACTTCCAGGTACACCCCTGACACTCCCCAGGCACACCAATGACACCCCAGGCACACCTCCCTGACACCCCAGGTACACCCTCTGACACTCCCAGGCACACCCAATGACACACTCCAGGCACACCTCTGACACCCCCTGGTACACCTCTGACACCCCAGGCACACCAATGACACACTCAGGCACACCTCTGACACTCCCAGGTACACCCCTGACACTTCCAGGCACACCAATGATACTCCAGGCACACCGCTGACACTCCCCAGGCACACCGCTGACACTGCCAGGCACACCTCAGACACTGCCAGGTACACCTCAGACACCCCAGGTAAAGCTCAGACACTCCCCAGTAACACCAGACACCCCAGGTGCACCCCTGACACCTCCAAGGCACCTCTGACACTCCCCAGGCACACCCTCTGACACTCCCAGGCACACCTCCGACACTCCCCAGGTACACCTCTGACACTCCCCAGGTACACTTCTCACACACCCAGGTACACCCCTGACACTTCCATGTACACCCCTGATACTTCCAGGTACCCCTCTGACACTCCCAGGTACACCAATGACACTCTCAGGTACACCACTGACAACCTCGGTACACCTCTGACACTCCCAGGCACACCAATGACACTCCCAGGTACACCTCTGACACTTCCAGGTACACCTCTGACACCCCAGGAACACCTCTGACACTCCCCAGGTACACCTGTGACACTCCCAGGCACACCTGTGACACTTCCAGGTACACCCCCTGACACTTCCAGGTACACCAATGACACTCCCAGGCACACCAATGACACCCAGGTACACCTCTGACACTCCCTGCACACCTCTGACACTCCCCAGGCACACCAATGACACACTCCAGGCACCCTGACACTCCCAGGTACACCCCCTGACCCAGGCACACCAATGATTCTCCCAGGCACAACGCTGACACTCCCAGGCACACTGCTGACACTGCCAGGCACACTGACACTGCCAGGTACACCCCAGACACTCCCAGGTAGCCCCACCCACTCCCAGTAACACCTCAGACAATCCCAGGTACGCCTCTGACACCCCAGGTACACTTCACACACCCAGGCACACCTTGACACTCCCAGTACACCCCTCTCATACTCCCCAGGCACACCTCTGACACTTCCAGATACACCTTGACACTCCCAGGTGCCAATTCAATGATACTACCAGGCACACCTCTGACACTCCCAGGCACACCTCCCACTCCCCAAGCACACCTCCGATACTCCCAATTACACCAGACACCCATGTTCACCTCTGACACCCCTTGTACACCTGACACTCACCTGGCACACCTCTGACACCCCAGGCACACCTCCTTACACCCCTGGTTCTCCCCCTGACACCCCAGGCACACCCCAGACACCCAGGTACACCTCTGACACCCCCCAGGCACACCACTGACACCCCAGGCACACCACTGACACCCCAGGTACACCCTCTGACACCTTGCACACCTCTGACACTCCCAGGCACACCCCTCTGACACTCCCACACCCTCCCACACCCCAGTTACACCCCCCCACACACCTGCACACACCACACCCAGGTACACCCTGACACTCCCAGGTACACCTCTGACACTCCCAGGTGGTACTCCCACGCACCCAGGTACCTTCTCCGACACCCCAGAACACCTCTGACAATCCCCAGGTACAAATTCTGATAACCACTTCTGACACTCCCAGGTACACCTCAAACACTGCCAGGTACACCTCAGACACTACCAGGCACCTAAAATCCACACCCAGGCACACCTCAGACACCCCAGGCACACCCTCAGACACCCCAGGCACACCCCACAGGCACTCCCAGGCACACCTCTCTGACAATTCCAGGCACCCCTGACACTTCCAGGCACACAACCCCTGACACTTCCAGGCACACTCCCTGACACCCCATGCACACCAATGACATACCCCCAGCCATCACTGACACCCCCAGCACACCTCTGACATTCCAGGTACACCCCTGACACCCCAGGCACACCCCTGACACTCCCAGGCACACCCCTGACACTTCCAGGAACACACCCCCTGACACTTCCAGGCACACCCAGACACCTGCACACACTCCCAGGTACACCTCTGACACCCCCTGGCACATCCCTGACACTCCCAGGTACACCAACACACTCAGGCACACCCTCTGACACTTCCAGGTACAACCCCTGACACTCCCAGGCACACCACTGACATCCCAGGTACACCGCCAGACACCCCCAGGTACACCTCTGACACTCCCAGCACACCCCTGCATACCACAGGTACACCTCTGACACTCCCAGGTACAGCTCAGAACCCCAGTAACACCTGAGACCTCCCAGTAACACCTGAGACACTCCCAGGTGCACCTAGACACTCCCCAAGCACCTCTGACACTCCCCAGGCACACCCTCTGACACTCAAGTGCACCCTGACACCCCAGGCACACCTCTGACACTCCCAGGTACACCTCCGACACTCCCAGGTACACCTCTGACACTTCCAGGCACACTCTCCCACACACCCAGGTACACCTTTGACACTCCCAGGTACACCTCTCATACTCCCAGGTACACCTCTGACATTTCCAGATACACCCTGACACTCCAGCAGCACCAATGATACTACCAGGTACACCTCTGACACTCCCAGTTACACTGATACCACAGGCACACCTCCGATACCCCTGGTACACCCCAGACACTCCCTCAGTTCAACCCCTGACACTTCCAGATACACCTCTGACACTCCTAGGCACACCAATGATACCACCAGGTACACCTCTGACACCCCAGGCACACCTCTGACACCCCAGGTACACCTCTGACACTCTCAGAACACCTCTGACACTCCCAGGCACACCTCTGACACCAGGCACACCTCCTGACACTCTGCACACCCCTGACACTTCCAGGTACACCCCTGACACTCCCCAGGTACACCAATGACACTCCAGGCACACCTCTGACACTCCCTGGTACACCCCTGACACTCCCCAGGCACACCACGACACACTCAGGTACACCTCTGACACTCCTGGCACACCTCTGACACCCCAGGCACACCAATGACACACTCCAGGCACACCTCTGACACTTCCAGGTACACCCCTGACACTCCAGGTACACCAATGATACTCCCAGGCACACCGCTGACACTCCCAGGCACACCGCTGACACTGCCAGGTACACCAGACACTGCCAGGCACACCCCAGACACCCCAGGCAAAGCCTCAGACACCTCCAGTAACACCAGACACTCCCAGGTGCACCTGTGACACTCCCGTGCACCTCTGACACTCCAGGCACACCTCTGACACTCCCAGGCACATCTCCGACACTCCCCAGGTACACCTCTGACACTCCCAGGCACACCACACACCCAGGTACACCTTGACACCCCAGGTACACCTCTCATACTCCCAGGTTCACCTTGACACTTCCAGATACACCTCCTGACACTCCCAGGCACCAATGATACTACCAGGCACACCTCTGACACTCCCAGGTACACCTCCGATACTCTTAGTTACACCTCGATACTCCCCAGGTGCACCACAGACA
Source organism: Homarus americanus (assembly GCF_018991925.1). Classification (NCBI taxonomy): domain Eukaryota; kingdom Metazoa; phylum Arthropoda; class Malacostraca; order Decapoda; family Nephropidae; genus Homarus; species Homarus americanus. The sequence goes on along the minus strand of NW_024721948.1, from coordinate 7,875 downwards.
CTCCCCTGGTCACCTCTGACACTTCCAGATACACCTCTGACACTCCCAGGTACACCTCCGATACCCCAGGCACACCTCCGATACTCCCCACGCACCCCAGACACCCCCTGGTCTCTCCCCCACACCCCAGGCACACCCCCAGACACCCCAGGTACACCTCTGACACTCCCAGGCACTACCCTGACACCCAGGCACGCCCCTGACACCCCAGGTACATCTCTGACCCCAGTCACACCCGACACCCCAGTCACACCTGACACCCAGGTACACCCCTGACACCCAGGCATACCCCATATTCGGCACACCGCTGACACTTCCAGATACACCCCTGACACCCAGGCACACCAATCACACTCCCCACAACTCTGACACTCCCCAGGCACACCACTGACACTACCAGGCACACCTGTGACACTCCCAGGCACACCTCCGATACTCCCACGTGCACCTCAGACACCCCCTGGTTCTCCCCTGACACTCCCAAGTACACCAATGACACCTGCACTCCCTCTGACACTCTCAGAACACCTCTGACACTCCCAGGTACACCCCTGACACTCCCACGTACACCTCTGATACCCAGGTATACCTCTGACACCCCAGGCACACCGCTGACACTCCCAGGCACCGCTGACACAAGATACACCGCTGACATTGCATGTACACCCCCAGACACTTCCAGGTACACCAGACACTCCCAGGAACACCTCAGACACTCCAGGTACACCTCTGACACTCCCAAGCAAACTCTGACACTCCCAGGTACCTTGACGCTCCCAGGTACTCTCCAACACCCCATTCCCAGGCACACCTCTGACACCTGCACACCCCAGACACTGCCAGGTACACCCCAGACACCCAGGCACACCAGACACTACCAGGTACACCCCAGGCACTCCCAGGAACAGCCAGACACCCCAGGCACACCTCAGACACTCCCACGCACACCCCAACTCCCAGGCACACCCTCTGACACTTCCAGGCACACCCCTGACACTTCCAGGCACACCCCTGACACTTCCAGGTACACCTCTGACACTCCCAGCCAATGACACCCCAGAACACCACTGACACTCCCTGCACACCTCTGACACTCAAGCACACCAATGACACTCCCAGGTACCCCTCTGACACTCTCTCAGGAACACCTCTGACACTCCCAGGTACACCTCTGACACCCCAGGTGCACCTCTGACACTCCAGGGACACCTGACACTTCGAGGTACACCCCTGACACTCCCAGGTACACCAATGACACTCCCAGGTACACCTCTGACACCCCCTGGGTACACCTTGACACTTCCAGAACAATGACACACTCAGGTACACATCTGACACTCAGGAACACCTCTGACACTCCCAGGTACACCTCTGACACGCCCAAGAACACCTCTGACACTTCCAGGCACACCAATGACACTCCAGGCACACCCCAACACTCCCCTGGCACACCTCTGACACTCCCTGGTACACAAATGACACACTCAGGCACACCTCTGACACTCCCAGGCACCCCTGACACTCCCCAGGTACACCTTACACCTGCACACCCCTGACACTTCCAGGTACACCTGACACTCCCAGGCACACCTCTGACACTCCCAGGTACTACTCTGACACTCCCAGGTATGCCACTGACACTCCCAGGCACACCTCTGACACTGCCAGTTACACCTCCGACACCTGAGTTACACCCCTGACACTCCCAGGCACACCCCTGACACTCCCAGGCACACCTCTGATATTCCCAGGTACACCTCTGACACTTCCAGATACACCTCTGACACCCCAGGCACACCAATCACACTCCCAAGCACAACTCTGACACACCCCAGGCACACCACTGACACTACCAGGCACACCTCTGACACCCCAGGCACACCTCTGACACCCCAGGCACACCTCAGATACGCCCAGGCATACCCTCTGACACTCCCAGGCACCGCTGACACTCCCAGGTACACTGCTGACACTGCAAGATACACCTCTGACATTCCATGTACACCGCAGACACTTCCAGGCACACCTCAGACACTCCCCAGGAACACCTCAGACACTCCCAGGTACACTCTGACACTCCCAGGTACACCTCTGACACTCCCAGGCACTCCCTTGACGCCCTATACCTCCGACACTCCTAGAACACCTCTGACACTCCCAGGCACACCTCTGACACCCCAGGCACACCCTCAGACACTGCCAGGCACACCCCAGACACTGCCAGGCACACCCTCAGACACCACCAGGCACACCCCAGACACTCCCCAGGCACAGCTCAGACACTCCCCAGGCACACCCCAGGCACTCCCCAGCACACCTCTGACACTTCCAGGCACACCACCTGACACTTCCAGGTACACCCTGATACTTCCAGGTAAACCTCTGACACCCCAGGTACACCAATGACACTCTCAGGCACACCACTGACACTCTGGTACACCTCTGACACTCCCAGGCACACCAATGACACTCCCAGGCACACCTCTGACACTTCCAGGTACACCTCTGACACTCCCCAGATACCCTCTGACACCACAGGCACACCTCTGACACTCCTCAGGAACACCCCTGACACCCCAGGTACACCTCTGACACTCCCCAGGAACACCTCTGACACTTCCAGGTACACCCCTGACACTTCCAGGTACACCAATGACACACCCAGGTACACCAATGACACTCCCAGGCACACCTCTGACACTCTGGCACACCTCTGACACTCAGGCACACACAATGACACACCCAGGTACACCTCTGACACTTCCAGGCACACCCTGACACTTCCAGGCACACCAATGATACTCCTAGGTACAACGCTGACACTCCCAGGCACTGCTGACACTGCCAAGCACACCCCAGACACTACCAGGTACACTTCAGACACTCCCAGGTGCCAGCTCAGACACCCTAGTTACACCTTATAACTCCCAGGTGCACCGTGACACCCCAAGTGCACCTCTGACACCCCAGGTACACCAATCACACTCCCAAGCACACTGACATTCCCAGGCACACCACTGACACTGCCAGATAAACCTATGACACTCCAGTTACACCTCTGACATTCCCAGTATACCCCTGAAACTCCCAGGCACACCCTGACAATCCCAGGTACACCAGGCACCCCAGGCACACCCTGACACCCAGGCACACCCCTGACACTTCCAGGTCCACCCCTGACACTTCCAGGCACACCTCTGACACTTCCAGATACACCTATGACACCCCAGGTTCACCAATCACATCCCCAAGCACAACCTGACACTCCCAGGCACACCACTGACACTACCAGGTACAACCCCTGACACCCCAGGCACACCTTTGATACGCCCAGGTATACCTCTGACACCCCAGGCACACTGCTGACACCCCAGGTACACCTCCTGACACTTCCAGGTACATCCCTGACACTTCCAGGCACACCCCCGACACCCCAGGCACACCACCACACCCCCAGGCACACCTCTGACACCCCCTGCACACCCTGACACCCCAGGCACACCACCACACTCTCAGGCACACCTCTGACATTTCCAGGTAAACCCCTGACACATCCAGGTACACCCCTGACACTTCCAGGCACACCAATGATACCCCAGGAACACCGCTGACACCCCAGGCACACCACACTGCCAGGCACACCCCAGACACTGCCAGGTACACCCCTAGACACTCCCAGGCAAAGGTCAGACACTCCCAGTAACACCAGACACCCCAGGTGCACCTGTGACACTCCCAAGTGCACCTCTGACACCCAGGCACACCACTGACACTCCCAAGTGCACCCTGTCACCCCAGGCACACCTCTGACACCCAGGTGCACACCTCCTGACACTCCCAGGCACACCCCTGACACCAGGCACATTTCACACACCCAGGTACACCTTGACACTCCCCAGGCACACCTCCTCATACTCCCCAGGTACACCTCTGACACTTCCAGATACACCTCTGACACCCCAGGTACACCTCTGACACTCTCAGGAACACCTCTGACACTCCCAGGCACACCTCTGACACCTCTGAGGTACACTCCTGACACTCCCAGCCTGACACCTCTGCTGGAACACCTGATACTCCTAGGTACACCTCTGACACCCCCAGGCACACCTCTGACACTTCCAGGTCAACTACTAGGCACCCCTCTGAGTACCCTGTGGCACTTCATTTGACGCTGCCAGGCATCTGGACACTCCCAGGAACACCTCTCTGACACTCCCCAGGTACACCTCTGACACTCCCCAAGCATACCGCTGAGACCCCAGGTACACCCCCTGACACTCCCCAGGCACACCGCCGAATGCCAGATACACCTCAGACACTGCCAGGTACACTCTGACACCCCAGGTACAGTTCAGACACCCCAGTTACATCTCTATAACCCCGTGCACCTTGTGACACCCCAAGTGCACCTCTGACACCTGAGCCAACCACACTCCCAAGCACAACTCTGACATTCCCAGGCACACCACTGGACACTGCCAGATACACCTATGACACTCCAGGAACACCCTGACACCTAAAGCCACACCTATGACACTCCCCAGGCACACTCCTGACAATCCCAGGTACACCCTCAGGCACCCCAGGCACACCTCTGACACTTCCAGTACACCCCTGACACTTCCAAGCACACCCCTGGACAATTCCAGGTACAATCTCTGACACTTCCAGATACACCCACACCCCAGGTACACCAATCACACCCCCTGCCAACCTGACACTCCCTGTGAAGAACTGACACTACCAGGCACACCTGTGACACTCCCAGGCACACCTGCAGACACCCAAAGCCACCCCTGACACCCCTGGCACACCTTTTGATACGCCCAGGTATACTTGACACCCCAGGCACACTGCTGACACTCCCAGGCATGGCCCTGACACTTCCAGGCACACCCCTGACACTTCCAGGTACACTCTGATACCTCCAGGCACACCAATGATACCCTAGGTACAACGCCGACACTCCCAGGTACACTGCTGACACTGCCAGGTACACCTAAAGACACACACACACCCAGGTACACCTTTGACACTCCCAGGTACCTCTCATCCTCCCAGGTACACCTCTGACACTTCCAGATACACCTCTGACACTCCCAGGTACACCAATGATACTACCAGGTACACCTCTGACCTCCCAGGCACCTCTCATACTCCCAAGTGCACCTCCGGTCTCCCAGTACCGTGAACACTCCCTGGTTCACCTCTGACCTCCCTAGTTCACCGGTGACACTCCTGGTACACCTCTGACACTCCAGGTACACCTCTACACTCCCTGGTTCTCCCGTGACACTCCAGGTACACCTCAGACACTCCCAGGTACACCTCTGACCTCCCAGGTACTACTCTGACCTCCCAGGTACACCTCTGAGCACTCCCAGGCCTCTGACACTCCCAGTTACACCCTCCGACACTCCCAGTTACACCGCTGACACTCCCAGGTACACCGCTGACACTCCCAGGTACACACCTCTGACACTCCCAGGTACACCAATCACACTTCCAAGTACAACTCTGACACAGGAACACCACTGACACTACCAGGTACCCCTCTGACACTCCAGGTACTCCCTAGACGCTGCCAGGTGCTCCTCCGACACTCCCAGGAACACCTCTGACACTCCCAGGTACACCTCTGACACTCCCAAGTACACCATGACACTCCCAGGTACACCCCTGACACTCCCAGGTACACCGCTGACACTGCCAGGTACACCTAAGACACTGCCAGGTACACTTCAGACACTCCCAGGTACAGCTCAGACACTCCCAGTTACACCTCTATAACTCCCAGGTGCACCTGTGACACTCCCAAGTGCACCTCTGACACTCCCAAGTACACCAATCACACTCCCAAGTACAACTCTGACATTCCCAGGTACACCACTGACACTGCCAGATAAACCTGTGACACTCCAGGTACACCCCTACCTCCCAGTTACCCTGACACTCCCAGGTACACCTCTGACAATCCCAGGTACACCTCAGGCACTCCCAGGTACACCTCTGACACTTCCAGGTACACCCTGACACTTCCAGGTACCCTGACACTTCAGGTACACCTCTGACACTTCCAGATACACCTGTGACACTCCCAGGTACACCAATCACACTCCCAAGTACAACTCTGACACTCCCAGGTACACCACTGACACTACCAGGTACCTCTGACACTCCCAGGCACACCTCTGACACTCCCAGGTACACCTCTGACACTCCCAGGTACACCTTTGATGCCTTGGGTATGCCTCTGACACTCCCAGGTACACTGCTGGCTCCCAGGTACACCTCTGACACTTCCAGGTACATCAAGTACAACTCTGACATTCCCAGGCACACCACTGACACTGCCAGATAAACCCATGACACTCCAGGCACACCCCTGACACTCCCAGTTACACCCCTGACACTCCCCAGGCACACCTCTGACAATCCCAGGCACACCTCAGGCACCCCAGGCACCTCTGACACTTCCTGGTGCACACCCTGACACTCCAGGTACACACCCCTGGACACTTCCAGGTACACCTCTGACACTTCGAGATACACCTATGACACTTAGGTACACCACCCACTCCTAAGTACAGCCCTGACACTCCCAGGCACACCACACTGACACTACCAGGCACACCTCTGACACTCCCAGGCACACCCTCTGACACTTGTGCACACCTCCTCTGACACTCCCCAGGTACACCTTGATACGCCCAGGCATACCTCTGACACCCCAGGCACACTGCTGACACCAGGCACACCTCTGACAGTTCCAGGTACACTCCCTGACACTTCCAGGCACACCCCTGACACTCCAGGCACACCACACCACACCCCAAGTGCACCCCACACCCCAGGCACACCAATCACACCAAGTACAACCTGACATTCCCAGGTACACCACTGACACTGCCAGATAAACCTATGACACTCCAGGCACACCTCTGACACTCCCCAGGCACACCTCTGACACTCCCAGGCACACCCTCTGACACTTAGTACCACCCCTGACACTTCCAGGTACACTCTTGACACCCCAGGTACACCAATGACACTCCCAGGCAGCACACCTCTGGCACTCCCTGGCACACCTCTGACTCCCAGGCACACCAACGACACCTCAGGCACACCTCTGACACTCCAGGCACACCCCCTGACACCTCCAGGCACACCAATGATACTCCCAGGCACACCTCTGACACTCCCAGCACACCGCTGACACCTGAGGCACACCCCACACTGCCAGGCACACCCCCAGACACTGCCAGGCACACTCCAGACACCCCAGGCACAGCCCCAGACACCCCAGCCACACTCTATAACTCCCAGGTGCACCTGTGACACTCAAAGTGCACCCTGACACTCCTGCTGCACACCAATCACACTCCCCAAGCACAACTCTGACATTCCCAGGTATTACTCACTGACACTGCCAGAGAAACCTATGACACCAGGCACACTCTGACACTCCCAGTTACACCCCTGGACACTCCCCAGGCACACCCTCTGACACAATCCCAGGCACACCCCAGGCACTCCCAGGCACACCTCTGACACCTCCAGGTGCACCCCTGACACTTCCAGGCACACCCCTGACACTTCCAGGTAGACTCTGACACTCCAGATACAATTCCATGACACCTGCAGGCACACCAATCACACTCCCCAAGCACAACCTGACACCCCAGGCACACCACCACACCACCAGGCCATCTCTGACACTCTGGTGCACACCTCTGGACAATTCTGGTAAGTACACCTCTGACCCCCACAGGCACACCTTGATACGCCCAGGCATACCTCTGACACTCCCCAGGCACACTGCTGACACTCCCAGGCACACTGACACTTCCAGGTACATCCCCTGACACTTCC
>NW_024721947.1:0-6029 GCF_018991925.1 Homarus americanus | reverse complement strand
TCAGGCGACTTTGTTATACTCGATCAGGGACTTTGTTATACTCGATCAGGAGACTTTGTTATACTCGATCAGGGCTTTGCTATACTCGATTAAGGTACTTTGTTATTCTCGATCATTGGACTTTTTATACTCGATCAGGGCCTTTGTTAAACTTCAGAGGGCCTTTGTTATACTCGATCAGGGGACTTTTGTTATATTTGATCAGAGGCCTTCGTTATCCTCGATCAGGGGACTTTGTTATACTCGATCAGGAGACTCTTATACTCGATCAGGGGACTTTCATATACTCGATCAACGACTTTGTTATCCTCGATCAGGGGACTTTGTTATACTCGATGAGGGCTTTGTTATACTCGATGAGGGACTTTGTTATACTTGATGAGGGACTTTTTTATACTCGATTAGGGCCATTTTATACTTGATCAGGGGACTTTGTTATACTCGAATAGGAGACTTTGTTATAATCGTTCAAGCGACTTTGTTATACTCGATCAGGACTTTGTTATACTCGATCAGGGATTTTGTTATATTCGATGAGGGACTTTCTTATTCTCGATTATGGACTTTGTTATACTCGATCAGGGCCTTTGTTATACTCGATTAGGAACTGTGTTATACTCGATGAAGGGCCTTTGTTATACTCGATCAGGGGACTTTATACTCGATGAAGGGCCTTTGTTATACTCGATGAGGGGCTTTGTTATACTCGATCAGGTGACATGGTTATATTCGATGAAGGGATATTGTTATACTCGATGATGGGACTGTGTTATATACTCGTTGAGGACTTTATACTCGATCAGGGACTTTGTTATACTCGAATGGGGCCTTTTTTAAACTCGATTAAAGGCCTTTTTTATTCTCGATGAGGGCCTTTGTTAAACTTCGATTAGGGGACTTTGTTCTACTCGATCAGGGGACTTTGTTACACTTGATCAGGGATATTGTTATAGTCGATGAGGGCTTTGTTATACTCGATCAGGGCTTTGTTATACTTGATCAGGGCGCTGTTATATTCGTTAGGAGACTTTGTTATACTCGATCGGGGACTTTGTTATACTCGATCAGGGGACTTTGTTATAATCGACCAGGGAGTTTGTTATACTCGACCAGGGAACTGTTATACTCGATGAGGGCCTTTGTTAAACTCGATGAGGGGCCTTTGTTATACTCGACCAGGGACTTTGTTATACTCGATCATGGGCCTCGGTAAACTCGATCAGGGCCTTTGTTATACTCGATCAGGGATTTTGTTATTCTCGATCAGGGACTTTGTTATACTCGATAGGGCTTTGTTAACTCGATCAAGGAACCTTGTTTTACTCGATCAGGGGCCTTCGTTATAATCGTTCAGGGACTTTGTTATACTCGATGGGGTCTTTGTTAAACTCGATCAGGGACTTTGTTTCGACAAGGAGTTTGTTATACTCGATTAGGGGCCTTTGTTATACTCGATCAGGGCTTTGTTATACTCAATCAGGGAGTTTGTTATACTCGATCAGGGACTTTGTTATACTCGATCAGGGGGCTTTGCTATACTCGATTAGGGTACTTTGTTATTCTCGATTATTGGACTTTTATACTCGATCAGGGCCTTTGTTAAACTCGAAGAGGGGCCTTTGTTATACTCGATCAGGGGACTTTGTTATACTCGATCAGGGGACTTTGTTATACTCGATGAGGGGCCTTTGTTATACTCGATCGAGGCCTTCGTTATCCTCGATCAGGGACTTTGTTATACTCGATCAGGAGACTTTCTAATACTCGATCAGGGGACTTTCATATACTCGATCAACGACTTTGTTATCCTCGATCAGGGACTTTGTTATACTCGATGAGGGCTTTGTTATACTCGATGGGGGACTTTGTTATACTTGATGAGGGACTTTGTTATACTCGATTAGGGGCCATTTATACTTGATCAGGGACTTTGTTATACTCGAATAGGAGACTTTGTTTAATCGTTCAGCGACTTTGTTATACTCGATCAAGGAACTGTTATACTCTGAGGGTTCTTGTTATACTCGATCAGAGGCCTTTGTTATACTTGATTAGGGGCTTTGTTATACTCGATCAGGGACTTTGTTATTCTCGATCAGGGGACTTTGTTATACTCGATCAGTGGGCTTAATTATACTCGATCAGGAACTTTGTTATACTCGATGAGGCTCTTTGTTTATCTCGTTCAGGCGCCTTTGTTTATATTCGATGGGGCCTTTGTTATACTCGACCGGGGACTTTGTTATACTCGATGAGGGGCCTTTGTTAAACTCGATCAGGGCGCTGTTATACTCGAACAGGAGACTTTGTTGTACCTCGATTAGGACTTTGTTATACTCGATCAGGGGCTTTGTTTTACTCGATCAGGAAACTTTGTTATACTCGATCAGGGTCCTTTTATAATCGTTCAGGGACTTTGTTATACTCGATTGGGGCCATTATTATACTCGATCAGGGGACTTTGTTATACTCGAATAGGGGACTTTGTTATAATCGTTCAGTCGACTTTGTTTACTCGATCAGGGGACTTTGTTATACTCGATCAGGGACTTTGTTATACTCGACCAGGGGAGTTTGTTATACTCGATCAGGAGACTTTGTTATACTCGATCAGGGGACTTTTATACTAGATCAAGGACTTTGTTATCCTCGATCAAGGACTTTGTTATACTCGATGAGGGGAGCTTTGTTATACTCGATCAGGAACTCTGTTATATTCGATGAGGGACTTTGTTATACTCGATTAGGGCCATTTTATACTCGATCAGGCGCTGTTATACTCGTTCAAGCGCCTTTGTTATATTCGATCAGTGGCCTTTGTTATACTCGACCAGGGGACTTTGTTATACTCGATGAGGGGCCTTTGTTATACTCGATCAGGGGCCTTTGTTATACTCGATCAAGGGACGTTGTTATACTCGATCAGGGTTTGTTATACTCGATGAGGGCTTTGTTTTACTCGATCAGGAAACTTTGTTATATACTCGATCAAGGGCCTTTGTTATAATCGTTCAGGGACTTTGTTATACTCGATCAGGGGACTTTGTTATACTCGATCAGGGGACTTTTTGTTATACTCGATCAGGGACTTTGTTATACTTTGTTATACTCGATCAGGGGACTTTGTTATATTCGATGAGGACTTTGTTATACTCGATCATGGGACTGTTACACTCGATGAGGCCTTTGTTATACTCGATTGGGGACTTTCTTCTACTCGATCAGGACTTTGTTATACTCGATCAGTTGAATTTGATATGTCGATGGGGGCTTTGTTATACTCGATCCTCGGGATTTTGTTATACTCGATCAGGGCCTTTGTTTACTCGATGAGGGCCTTTGTTATACTGATCAGGGAACTTTGTTTATACTCGATGGGGACTGTTATATATTCGATGAGGGACTTTCTTATACTCGATCCTGGGGACTTGTTACACCGATGAGGGGCTTTTATACTCGATGAAGGGGACTTTGCTCTACTCGATTAGGGGGACTTTGTTATACTCGATCAGGGACTTTGTTATCTTCGATGGGGACTTTGTTATACTCGATCATGGGACTTTGTTATACCCGATCAGGGGCTTTGTTATACTCGATCAGGGGCCTTTGTTTGTTTTGACCAGGGTCTTTTGTTATACTCGATCAGGGGCCTTTGTTATACTCGATCAGGGGCTTTGTTATATCGATCAGGGACTTTTGTTATTCTCGATGGGGGACTTTGTTATATTCGATCAGGGCTTTGTTATATCGATCAGGAACTTTGTTATCTCGATGAGGGCCTTTGTTATACTCGTTTAGGCGACTTTGTTATATTCGATCAGGGGCTTTGTTAAATTCGATCAGGGGCCTTTTTTTATACTCAGTCAGGGGACTTTGTTATACTCGATCAGGGGACTGTTATACTCGATCGGGGACTTTGTTATATTCGATGAGGGACTTTGTTATACTCGGTCATGGGACTGTGTTTATATACTCGATCAGGGCCTTTGATATACTCGATCAGGGGCCTTTGCTTTACTTTCGATCAGGGAACTTTGTTATACTCGATCAGGGACTTGTTATTTTGATGGGGACTTTGTTATACTCGATCATGGGACTTTGTTACACTCGATGAGGGGCTGTTATACTCGATAGGGGACTTTGTTATACTCGATCAGGACTTTGTTCCGTGGGGTATATTCGATGAGGGACTTTGTTATACTCGATCATGGGACTTTGTTATACTCGATCAGGGACTTTGTTATACTCGATCAGGGCTCTGTTATACTCGATCAGGACTTTGTTTATACTCGATCGGGGGACTTTGTTATATTCGATGAGGGGACTTTGTTATACTCTCGATCATGGGACTTTGTTACACTCGATGAGGGCTTTGTTACCTGTGGAGGGGACTTTTGCTCTACTCGATTAGGGGACTTTGTTATACTTGATCAGGGGACTTTGTTATATTCGATGAGGGACTTTGTTATACTCGATCATGGGACTTTGTTATACCCGATCAGGGTCTTTGTTATACTCGATCAGGGGCCTTTGTTATACTCGACCAGGGTCTTTGTTATACTCGATGAGGGCTTTGTTATACTTGTTCGGGGGCTTTTGTTATACTCGATCAGGGACTTTATTTATTCTCGATCAGGGGACTTTTGTTATATTCGATCCAGGGCTTTGTTATACTCGATCAGGAACTTTGTTATACTCGATCAGTGGCCTGTTATACGTTCAGGCGTCTTTGTTATATTCGATCAGGGGCCTTTGTTTATCTCGATCAGGGGACTTTGTTATACTCGATCAGGGGACTTTGTTATACTCGATCAGGGACTTTGTTATACTCGATCTGGGGACTTTGTTATATTCGATGGGGGACTTTGTTTTACTCGATCAGGGACTTTGTTATACTCGGTTGGGGATTTTGTTATATTCGATGAGGGACTTTGTTATACTCGATCAGGGGACTTTGTTATACTCGATTAGGAATTGTTGTTTTGTGGGTTTGTTTCTTGATTATGGGACTTTGTTATGCTTGATCATGGGAATTTGTTATACTCGATCAGGGGCCTTTGTTATACTCGATGAGGGCCTTTCGGTATACTCGATCGAGGGAACTTTCCATTTATACTCGATCAGGGGACTTTGTTATATTCGATGAGGGACTTTGTTATACTCGATCATGGGACTTTGTTACGCACTCGATGAGGGCCTTTATTATACTCGATGAAGGGGACTGCTCTCTCGATTAAGGGGACTTTGTTGTTTATACTCGATCAGGGGGACTTTGTTATATCCGATAGGCGGACTTTGTTATATACTCGATCATGGGACTTTGTTATACCCGATCAGGGGCCTTTATACTCGATCAGGGCCTTTGTTATACTCGACCAGGGGTGCTGTTATACTCGATGGGGCCCTTTGTTATACTTGATCAGAAGCTTTGTTATACTCGATCAGGGACTTTGTTATTCTCGATAAGGGGAGACTTTGTTATATTCGATCAGGGGCTTTGTTATACTCGATCAGGGAACTTTTGTTATACTCGATCAAGGGCGCTGTTATACTCGTTCAGGCGCCTTTGTTATATTCGATCAGGGGCGCTTTGTTTATACTCGACCAGGGACTTTGTTATTGTTATTCTCGATCAGGGGCTTTTGTTAAACTCGATCAGGGGCCTTTGTTATACTCAATCAGGGGACTTTGTTATACTCGATCAGGGGACTTTGTTATATACTCGATCAAGGAGCCTTTATACTCGATCAAGGGGCCTTTGTTTTACTCAGTCAGGAACTTTGTTATACTCGATCAGGGGACTTTGTTATATTCGAATAGGGGACTTGTTATACTCGCTTGTAGAATTTGTTATATACTCGATCAGGGGCCTTTATTTATACTCGATCAGGGGCCTTTGTTATACTCGATCAGGTACTGATCAGGGAACTTTGTTACTCGATCAGGGGACTTTTGTTATATTCGGATGAGGGACTTTTGTTAATCGATCATGGGACTTTTGTTACACTCGATTAGGGGCCTTTGTTATA
>NW_024721946.1:0-18936 GCF_018991925.1 Homarus americanus | reverse complement strand
TCAATGTACTTCGTTTCAGTTACGTATTGCTCTCTCAGGTCACGCCCACACCACCACGCCCACCAACACCCTACCAACCTCCACCCACACACTACAAAATTACCCTACATCACCGTCCAGCAGCCCAGCCCAGCCTGCTCCAGGTGTGTCTCTCCTGCTGTTACTACCACAGTTGCAGGCTGTAATAATCTACCCATTTTTTTATACCTGTGGTTCATGTAGTCATACTTACCAATGTGTGTGCATGTCTGTGTGCGTGTCTTGTGAAATTTGCAGCACCACGCCGTCAAGGGAATGTGCTTGTCAACTTATGTGCGTGGCACGTTTTATGTGTACACATGTTACATAAGACCATATCAACATACCATACATACCCTGTTCATGTGTGTGTGTGTGTGTGGGTGTGTGTGTACAGAATCATCCATTACCCTCCTTCATCCCTCCCACCCCTAACTGGCCTCTCCCTCCTCCTCACCCTAATTGGCCTCTCCTCCCTCCCTCCCCCCTAACTGGCCCTCTCCTCCCTCCCTCACCCCTAACTGGCCTCTCCCTCCCTCCCTCACCCCTTTGGCCCTCTCCTCCTCCCTCACCCCTAACTGGCCCTCTCCTCCCTCCCCTCACCCCAACTGGCCCTCTCCTCCTCCCCTCACCCCTAACTGGCCTCTCCCTCCCTCCCTCACCCCCTAACTAGCCCCTCTCCTCCCTCCTCACCCCCTGGCCTCTCCCTCCCTCCCTCACCCCTAACTCCAGCCTCTCCTCCCCTCCCCACCCCCCTTGGCCCCTCCCTCCTCCCCCACACCCCTACTGGCCCTCTCCCCCTCACCCCTAACAGCCTCTCCTCCTCCCTCCCCCCTAACAGCCCTCTCCTCCCTCCCTCACCCCCAACACAGCCTCTCCCTCCCCTCACCCCTAACTAGCCCTCTCCTCCCTCCCCTCACCCCCTAACCAGCCCTCTCCCTCCCTCCCTCTTCCCAACACTGCCCTAAACTTGCTGTTCCCTTCTTCCTCCCTCTCCTCTTATCTCCCCTCTTCCTCCCTCTTATCCTCCCCCCACCTCTTCCTCTTCTCTTACTCCCCTCTCCTCCTCTCTTAACTCCCCTCTCACCCCATCTACCTCCCCTCCCCTCTCCCTAATCTCTTATCTCCCTCTCCTTCCATCTTCCTCCTCCCTCCCCCTCCTCTCATTTTTATTTATTTATTTATTTATTTATTTTTTTGTACGAGGATTAGCCCACCAGGCACAGTCACTGTTATCCAGGGGCCTGGGGGCGAAAATGTAGTAATAATAATAATAATAATAATATATGTAATAATAATAATAATATCAAGATTGAAACGGGTATGTGGTGTGGTGTGTTGTGCTGTGTTGTGCTGTGTTGTGCTGTACTGTGCTGTGTTGTGTTGTGCTGTGCTGTGGTTTGTGTTGTGCTGTGCTGTGTTGTGTTGTGTTGTGTTGTGCTGTGTTGTGTTGTGTTGTGCTGTGCTGTGTTGTGCTGTGCTGTGTTGTGTTGTGCTGTGTTGTGTTGTGTGTTGTGTTGTGTTGTGCTGTTTGTTGTGTTGTGCTGTGTAGTGTTGTGTTGTGCTGTGTTGTGTTGTGCTGTGTTGTGTTTGTGCTGTGCTGTGTTGTGTTGTGTTGTGCTGTGCTGTGTTGTGTTGTGTTTGTGCTGTGTAGTGTTGTGCTGTGTTGTAATTGTGTTTGTGTTGTGTTGTGCTGTGCTGTGTTGTGTTGTGTTGTGCCTGTGCTGTGTTGTGTTGTGCTGTGTTGTGTTGTGCTGTGTAGTGTTGTGTTGTGCTGTGTTGTGCTGTGCTGTGCTGTGTTGTGCTGTGTTGTGTTGTGCTGTGTTGTGCTGTGTAGTGTTGTGTTGTGCTGTGTTGTGTTGTGTTGTGCTGTGCTGTGTGTTGTGCTGTACTGTGCTATGTTCCTGTGTATGTTGTGCTATGCCTGTGTTGTACTGTGTTGTGTTGTGTTGTGTTTATGCTGTGCTGTGTTGTGTTGTGTTGTGTTGTGCTGTGTTGTGTTTGTGTTGTGTTGTGCTGTGCTGTGTGTTGTGTTGTGTTGTGCTGTTGTTGTGTTGTTGTGCTGTTGTTGTGTTGTCTGTGTTGTGTTGTGTTGTGCTGTTGTTGTGTTGTGCTGTGTTGTGCTGTGCTGTGTTGTGTTGTGTTGGCTGTTGTTGTGTTGTGCTGTGTTGTGTTGTGTTGTGTTGTGCTGTATGGTGTGTGTTGTGCTGTTGTTGTGTTGTGCTGTGTGAGTGTTGTGTTGTGCTGTTGTTGTGTTGTGCTGTGTTGTGTTGTGTTGTGCTGTTGTTGTGTTGTGCTGTGTTGTGCTGTGCTGTGTGTGTTGTGTCTGTGTGTATTTGTGCTGCTGTGTTGTGTTGTGTTGTGTTGTGTTGTGCTGTGTTGTGTTGTGTTGTGTTGTGCTGTGTTGTGTTGTATTTGTGTTGTGCTGTGCTGTGTTGTGTTGTGTTTGTGTTGTGCTGTGCTGTGTTGTGTTGTGCTGTGCTGTGTTGTGTTGTGTTGTGCTGTTGTTGTGTTGTGCTGTTGTTGTGTTGTGCTGTGTTGTGTTGTGCTGTGCTGTGCTGTGCTGTGCTGTGCTGTGCTGTGCTGTGCTGTGCTGTGTTGTGTTGTGTTGTGCTGTGTGCTGTGTTGTTGTGTTGTATTTCGTATTTGTCAAGTAAGAGAAACTAATTGGACCCTACAATTGTGTGTAAATGAGACAAGTCAGGTCATCAACCCCGCAAGTTGGTCTAATCGTTGTTTGGGTAGGAGTAGAGTAGGGTAGGGAGTGGTGCAGGGGTAGGGTAGGGTGAGAGTAGAGGTAGAGTAAGTGAGAGTAGGACAGGAGTGAGAGTAAGGCAGACCAGTGGACGTAAGGTAACTGAGGTCAAAACAATAAATATGGAGGGTTATGTGCCCTTGTGTCTGCGGACGGAAGTGGGTGGAGGGAGGAGGGAGGGAGGGAGAGTGGAGGGAAGGAGAGAGGAGGGAAGGAGAGGGAGAGGGAGGGAAGGAGAGAGGGAGAGGAGGGAAGGAGAGTAGGTGGAGGGAAGGAGGAAGGGAGGAGAACAAGGAAAGGAGAGAAGGTGGAGGGAAAGAGGGAGGGACGAGGGGACGGTATCAGCGCAGTTCTCTCAACTGTCATCAACACTCAAGCAGGGTCCGGGTAGGTCTAGTAGGCCCCCAGTAACAAGGCCTTCACTTACCATTCGTGCTAGCAGCCATTAAACGGCGTCCATTATTGAGGTTACTCAGTTAGTGAGACCCACAGGACATCCCCAATATTATAGTTATACTAAACCATTAGCATTTGGCTAATAGGACTTGGGGCCCAGCCAGACCAGGCTTAAACTGTGTGCGACCACCAGCAGCAGCCAAGCTGGTGTGTCAGAGGTGTGGCTCAAAGGGTCCTGTGGGCCTGTATCAACCACCACCACCCAAGGCCCAGTGCTTTAACATATTAATGGCTTTCAGTCCCCATTGGCCCCACTAACCTAACCATGAGAACTGAACACCATTATGACGAAAGACAAAGAAACACACCACAACCTTTAGAAACACCGTGATGTAGAGCCCTGCAGGGTTGGGTGGCAGGGGCCCTCCAGACATCCACCATGGTTTATCCAGATCCGTAAACTATTTAAACCTTTTAAAATTAAATCCCAGATATCGTGTTTGATTTCAATTTCCGGCAAAGCAAATCTCGTTGAACAAACAGTACAAAGCGGTGCGCAATAGCGCATACCCCTTCACACCCTGGCTGGTGGCGCCGTTTTCTCACATGCACTATCTGGCCGTCCAAGCACACAATGCGGATATAAACCACGACCAGGCGCACTAACACCGTTATACGCCATAAAAGCAAACGATAAGAAACTAACCAACCTAACATAACAACGATACTAGAATTGTCTTCTTACGTCAAATACCCTTAGTTTAAATGGTCTACTAAAATATGGTTTCAGAAGGGCAGTTCGTCAACCTTTACAAACACGTAAAACCGGGGCTACTGATAGTGATGGTCGACCTCACACAACCATAACATCTCTACAGGTCTACTGGGCCCCAAATAATCAAACGTAAACAAACCAAAGCAGCTGAGGGCCCCCATTAGACCCAGGGCCCAGTAGCACAACATCACAAGTCCTAATTCATCGTACTCAAAGGGCAAAATCATCGTATTCAAAAGGTCAAATTATCATACAGGGTCACTACTCCTATGCAACAGATACACAACATCTCAACTACTGAATCACCAGGTGCAATTTAAAACTGCCTACCTACAGCTACCACTTACCTTGTTTAGTGACGACTTCAGAGCCCCCCATCACTGACCTTTGTGGTGTTGACCAGAGTGATCCCCATTCTCAGCACTCACACGGAGGACAATAATCAATAATAACAACAATAATAATAATAATAATAATAATAATAATAATAATAATAATAATAACAACAAAAGACCACCACCACGTCACTAAGAGAGGGGAGGGCTAGATCCCTCTCCTTTAAACTAGGATACAAGGAGGAGCAGGAAGGGGGGTATAGGGTGAGAGGAACGGTGGTGGGGGGGGAGGTGATAGGTCAGGCTGTTCATTATAGTTTAAGAAAATTCCTGATTGCCAGCCAGGACCACATCCAGTACCTGAGGATAGTCCCCGCTCCCCAAATTCTGATTTTCTCCCAAAGGTTAAAAATTGGAAGAAAAAAAATCAGATGATATTTGAGTTAAATTTTCCAACGATATTCTAACCTAACCCTAACCCAACCTAAACCTAACCCAACCCTACCAACTTCAACCTAACCAAACCTAAGCTAACCACAGCCTACCACCAAGTCATTTTTCTCAAAAACGTCGTATATTTTGGTGAGAAAAACTTCAAAGACAGCTATTTGTATTTTACTAGTGTGAGGACGGTCCACTCACTGCTAGTGTGAGGACACCCCAACCCACCCCCCAACCCACCCCCAAACACCCACCCCCAAACACACCCCAACAACAACCCACCACAACAACAGTCCACCTCCTGCTAGTGTGAGGAGACGCCCACCTCCTGCTAGTGTGAGGACGGTCCACCTCCTGCTAGTGTGAGGACAGTGCCTCCCAATTAACTACCCATAAAAGAGGGACGGTCCACCTCCTGCTAGTACGAGGGACGGTCCACCTCCTGCTAGAGGGCACACACCTGAGGACAGTCCACCTCCTGCTAGTATGAGGGCGGTCCACCTCCTGCCAGTATGAGGACGGTCCTCCTGCCAGGTGAGGACGGTCACCCACCAGCACAACCCACCCCCTGAGGACGGTCCACCTACCAGCATGAGAGGACGGTCCACCTACTAAATATGAGGCTGCTGAGGCAGACTGAGTAAAACAGTAACGCAACATTATGTTCCAGTGGAGACCAGGAGATTTCTGGACCTGGGACATCACTGACCTGAACTAGAACACGGGGACCTGGAAAACCCTGACCCCTTGATCTTAGACCTGTGCAACTGAACCTGGGACCTGGACTTGGTAACACCGGGACAAAGGGACCCCAAGCCTCAATCATTTCCCATGAATAACAAAGAACATCAAGACTCTTTAAAGGTTTACAAAAGAGCATTGAAGCCACCCATAAGCGATCCTCAACCACCACCACAGCATTTAACAGCAACAAACACAGCCCCAACACCATAACATATAACAGCATTTAACAGCAATGCGGAACTCTGGAACAAGTAACACACAACCCAACACAAAAGCCGTACTTAAAAATATAAAAATATTTTAAGTCCAACCATAATTATTCTAAGCGAGATACAAAAGTAGATGGTGGTAGAATGAAATTGGTGAGATTGGTGGTAGGGTGGTAGTGGTGGTAGGAGTAGTGGGGAATAGTAGGGTGGTAGTGGTGGTACCAGTGGGTGAGAGGTAACGACAAAGATATCACGACCAACCACTTCCCCCAACCACTACCCCCTCACCTCCCCTTACCCCTCACCTCCTTCCCCCCTCACCCCCTACCCCTCACCCCCCCTTACCCCCGTCTCACCTCCTCCTTTGAATGTGATTAACCAACTAAGAAAGAAAAAGAGAGCCAAGAGGAGGAAAAGCCGCCACAGTGAAAAAGGACACGGAAGGAGGGAGGAAGGAGGAAGGAGGGAGGGACGGACGGAGGGAGGAGGAGGAAGGAAATCGAGTGGAAACGA
This sequence comes from Homarus americanus, assembly GCF_018991925.1. Classification (NCBI taxonomy): domain Eukaryota; kingdom Metazoa; phylum Arthropoda; class Malacostraca; order Decapoda; family Nephropidae; genus Homarus; species Homarus americanus. Next base: position 12,750 of record NW_024721946.1, on the reverse strand, counting down.
ATTGATAGATAAAAAGGAGGAGGAGAGGAAGGGAAGGAGGAAAGAAATGTTTGGTGGTTAGGGCGAGAGAGAGGAGGGCTCTATGTACAGTCGTCCTTCTAATGATGTTCGTGACAACTTAATAGAGACAGGTGAAGAAGGTCATCAACACCTGTCCCCCCCACCCTATTATTATGTTGTTTTTTAATCATCGTATTCATCATCATCATCATCATTAGTCTCATTTGTATGTGTTACTATCATTAACTATCATCCTAATTTAGTCATTACTCTTATTAATACCAATAGCATCATTAAAACTACACACAGAGGTAGCGCCCGTAGTGGGTCCTGAGACAGACCGTCACCGCCACTCTTGAGAGCCAGTCGTGCTAGTGTGGCGGCGGCAGGAAGCTATCTCTGCCTCTGACTCAGGCAGGAACTACAGTGTAAACGCCTGTGTGCACAATGCGGCAGTGTGAAGATGGCCTGGGAGAGGTGGGGTGGGGTGGCTGGGTGGGAGGGTGGCTGGGTGGGCTGGAGTGGCTGGCTGGGCTGGAATTGGGAGCAGGCGGGCTGGGGGGTGGGTGGGTGGGAGCGACCTGAATGAACGTTACTGAAATATTCAACAAACTCTCTCTACCGGAACCCTGAGTAAGAAAAATAAGATAGCGTAATTCTTTACAGTGAAGACATATAAAGAGTGTTGGTAAAACTGTCTGGTGTATTGATTTTAAACAGCAGGTGTCGAGGCTATTACTGATAGTTTGGTAATAAATGTCTGTCTGTCTTATTAATATTATTATTATTATTATTCAACATCTACCACCGTCATTAACGCAAGTGCTCTCAGGTAATAAGAAGCAATTAAGAGACTCTAATGAGGCTGGGAAAGTTTATCGACTCCTGGTGAGGTGCCCTGTCCGTGTTCGTGCCCTGTCCGTGTTCGTGCCCTGTCCGTGTCCGTGCCCTGTCCGTGTCCGTGCCCTGTCCGTGTCCGTGCCTGTCCGTGTTTGTCCTTGTTCTTTCTTTCCACAATAATGTCAAAGGAACCAGCCAATCACAAGGAGGATTAGGAGATGATTGGGGGGCAGTAAAAGGGACAAGGGAAGGATTGAGAAATGGGAAGGCGAGAGAGAGGAGCTAATTGACAAGACGGGAAGATGGAAGAGGGGGCTTAGGGGGGTTATGAGGAAGAGGAGGAAGTGGAAGAGAAGGAACAGGAAGAGGAGTAGGAGGAGAGGAAGAGGAGGAAAAGAGGAGAAGGGCAAGAGGAACAGGAGGAAGAAGAGAAGTGGGAGGAAGAGGAGGAGGAAAGGAGGAGAAGGGGCAAGAGGAACAGGAGGAAGAGGAGGAGTTTACACCGGACGTCCAACTCTATTTCTCCCCTACTTGTTGACTCTCTCTCTCTCTCTCTCCACACCTGTCACTGTGAGAGGCTGACAGCTGCCTTTTTCTTCTAATCTTGCAGGTGTATGCCTTACACATCTGTCATATTTACCCCCTAGTTCCCCACACACTAATCTCCCCTCAAACACACACCTGTCCACCCCCACACACACCTGTCAAATTCTCCCACACACACCTGTCACTCTCCCACACACACTCGTAATCAACCAGTGTATTCACTGGTCAATCTCAACTTTGTGCACTGTCACACTGTTGGAATGCCCTAGTATGACCTTCCTCACCTAGTTATTATATATCATATTGTATCACTTATGTTACTTGTATATTATTGGTCAATCAAAGAATTATTCACTAATTATGTAACTGTATATTTTCAACCTTCCGGCTGCCATGATCTTTCAATAAACTGTTTATTATTATTATATATTATTATTATTATTACATCTAAAAATAAATGGAACCAAAAATATTTGTTATTGAAAGAAATTTGAAAATATGACAAAAAAATTACAAGAAAATAATAATAATAAAAATATTAAAGAAAGAACGAAAGAAAATTGGAATAAGGTTAAAGATTAAAAGAAACGATAAACCTTAATAAGAGAGTAACTCGTACAAAAATAGCATGGAGGCGAAGGTTGAAGAAGAACAGGAGAACAGAAGAGAGGAGAACAGAAGAACAGTAGAAGAGAAGAACAGAAGAAAAGAGCTGAAGGAACATAGGGATAGAGGCAGACAAGGAAGAAAACAAGGACCCGTGTTATGAAGGGAGTAACTCGTGTAAAAGAGTGTTGTTCCTTCACTCGAGGATTAAAGAATTAAGGAGAGGAATATTAAAGTTTTCTTGTTAACTGGTGTAGCGTTGGTGTCGACAGGTGGAAACTTTTGGGGTATTCTGCTTAAAATTGTGTAATGGCGTTTAAATTTGGTATTGTATTTTGGGATTCATGATTGTATTTTTTTATAGATTTGTATTTTAGCTTTTAAATTGTTGTAGTGTTGCTAAATAACGTGTAATCGTCTTTAAGTTGTTGCTTGGTGTGCCAGTCCAATAGGCCCCAGGGCTTCCATGACCCTGAAGATTATAGGGGCGGGAAGGAGGGGGACGAGATGGGTGAAGGGTAGACCAGAGAGAGGAGGGGGAGGGGTTGGGAGGAGGGATTGGGAGGGAGGAAGGAGGAGGGATGGAGGAGGGAAGGTGAGTGGAGGTGGAGGGGTTGGAGGAGGGAAGTTGAGGGAAAGAGAGAAGGTGAAATTAATGAAGAGGAGAAAGACAGGAAGGAAGGAAGGAAGGAGACGGAGAATCGAGGAACACACACAACACACCCACACACATAATTAAACAGTGAAAAACTGAAGGTAATGATGGCGGGCGTTGTTCAGCCACTGACAACAACACGTTTACCTGACCTCACTGCCTTAGGTTAGGTTAGGATTGTACTGTGTTGCGGTGTATATTTCCCACATACACGCAGCCTCTTGTTTCCACCTTTTGTCTCTTCTTAAGTTCATGTTGTTCTTCTCTCCGTTATCTTTTATCCTTCGTCATCCTTCTCAATTTTTCTCCTCCACCAAAAGTTTTACAGCAACTTTCGCTAAATGATGGAACACTGACATTTTTGTGGTGGGTCAGATGGTGGATGGTCTAATGGCCCTCCTAACCCAATGGGCCCTTGACCTAATGGAGCCCTTGAGCCAATGAGCCCTGATCTATTGGGCCCTTGACCTAATGGGCCCTGATAATAATGCTTGAGTTGTGTCTTCAAGACTGTGGCCCTGGGGTCCTATGCTCTGGGGGTCTCTGGGATGCCCTGGGGGTCTCTCTGGATGCTCTCGGTCCTGGAGTGCTCTGGGGTCTCTGGGATGCTCTGCGTCTCTGGAGTGCTCTGGGGTCTCTGGGATGCTCTGGGGTCCCCCTGGATGCTCTGGGGATCTCGAGTCCTCACTGTCCTCTTGGACGAAAATCCCATTCTTTAAGAAGGTTTAGTCTCAAGTCCTGTACTGATGTGTCATGTGGTGATGAATGGTCCCCACACCCACCCACCCACCCACCCACCCACCCACCCACCCACCCACCACCCACCCACCCACCCACCCACCCACACCCACCCACCCACCCACCCACCCACCCACCCACCCACACCACCCACCCACCCACCCACCCACCCACCCACCCACCCACCCACCCACCCACCCACCACCCACCCACCCACCCACCCACCCACCCACCCACCCACCCACCCACCCACCCACCCACCCACCCACCCACCCACCCACCCACCCACACACACACACACACACACACACACACACACACACACACACACACACACACACACACACACACACACACACACACACACACACACACACACACACACACACACACACACACACACACACACACACACACACACACACACACACACACACACACACACACACACACACACACACACACACCTCCTGGCAACCTGTGTGTTTCCCTTTAATTCCTGTAAGCAACACGTTCCTCCCACACACCACACTAGTTCACTACTTCTACCACACAAACTCAATTTACTTCACTACCACACTAGTTCACTACTTCTACCACACAACCACCCTATTCTCACTACTCTACCACACTAGTTCACTACTTCTACCACACTCACCACACAACCACACTAGTTCACTCACCACACACACACACACACACCACACCATTACTTTCTACCACACACCTCTATTTCACTACTTACCACACACACACACCACACTACTTACACACTACCACACTCCACACTCACACTCACACTACATTCCACAGCCAAACCATCACATCACTGTTCACTGTTGAGCCAACACTACCAGCGTGGTGTGGGTGGTAGGGGGTGTAGGGGTGGGTGTGTGTGGTAGTATGGGTGTGGTGTGGGGTATGGTAGTATAAGGGTAGGGGTGTGTAGGGGGTGTGGGTAGGGGTGTAGTATGGGTGTAGTGGGGTGTGTGTGGGGTGTGTAGTATGAGGTGTGTGGTAGTGTGGGTGTGGTAGGGTGGTGTGGGTGTGTGTGTGGTAGGTGGTGTGGTAGTATGGTGGTAGTATGGGTGTGGTAGTATGGGTGTGGTAGGTGGTGTGGTAGGGTGGTGTGTAGGGGGGTAGTGTAGTGTGTGTGTAGGTGTGTAGTGTGGTGTGGCAGTGTGGGTGTGGTATGGGTGTGTGGGTGGTAGGGATATCATAGCTGTACAGACTGCAGTAATATGTTGTAGCCTGGTGGCGCCTCCATACACACGACCCTGACCTTCACACACACTGGGGTCTATTAGGACTTGGCCTATTAGGACGGGGTCTATTAGGACTGGGGTCTATTGGACTGGGGTCTATTGGACTGGGGTCTATTAGGACTGGGGTCTATAGGACTGGGGTCTATTAGGACTGGGGTCTATTAGTACTGGGGTTAATAAGTACTGGGGTCATTAGTTTACAGTAAATACTCTCATAAACCTCTGCCCCTTCTCTCTCTCAGGGTAATAAATAAGGGTGGTGGGTGGTGGGGTAAAACTCACATCGTTAAGGGAAAGTGCATGTGACCACAGTAAGGGCGACCACAACCACAGTCCATCCTCACCCTCCCTTCTCCTCACCCCATCAGGATTCCCCAATACTACCACTAACTCATCAATAATAATAATAATAATAATAATAATAATAATAAACAGTAGGAAAGTGCCTAATACTTACCATGACTTGAATACTCTGACTCTATCCCCAAATAGTGCCAGTCAACAGCCAGTAATGTAATATCCCTGGTAAGTAAGAGGCCACAGATGTTGTGCCTTCAGAACACACAGCGAGGAACGCCAGTCAGGCTAATAGCCCTCCATCCAGGGTCCCTTGGCTCCACCACAAGATGTTTTACCCCACCACCTCTCACCTCACCTGGCACTCCTCACCACCACCACCATCACACAGATCGTTGGCCATAGTTCTGAATATTTATCACTTATTCAACCAAACTGATTATTGAGGCAATGACGGCTGACGAGGAGCTGACACCAAACTGCTCACACCATACTACTGACACCAAACTACTTACACACTATACTATTGACCCCAAACTGCTCACACCATACTACTGACACCAAACTGCTCACACCATACCATTGACACCAAACTACTTCACACCATACTACTGACCCCATACACTGCTCACACACATACTACTGACACCAAACTGCTCACACCATACACACTGACACCAAACTGCTCACACCATACTACTGACACCAAACTGCTCACACCATACTACTGACACCACACTGCTCACACCATACTACTGACCCCACACTGCTCACACCATACTACTGACACCAAACTGCTCACACCATGCTCCTCACGTTGCTGGTGGTGGAGCGGTACCGTTCTTGCCGGGCCGACGGAAGTTGTTTGGACACTTCCTATTCCCCTTCGTACCTGGTGTAAGTCGAAAGTTGCGAATTCGTATTCAGGGAGTTGTTGGAGCTTCCAATAACTTGCTTAGACATAAACCATTTACTCTTCAGGCTTCTACGCCCTCGACTCTTCAGGCTTCTACGCCCTCGACTCTTCAGGCTTCTACGCCCTCGACTCTTCAGGCTTCTACGCTCGACTCTTCAGGCTTCTACGCCCTTAACTCAGAGACATAAGGCAAGCATGAACTTAGCATGCTTCCTGTTGGGCGCTGTAAACGCTTCTGCGCTTCACCTGGATGTAGGGAGTGCCCAATAAATAATAAAAAAAAACATACTCCTGGTTAAGTTTAGGTTAGGTTCAGGTTAGGTATTAGTTATTCAGTCATTAGCTGTGAATACCTTGGTGAATACCACACAAGCAGCAGGTCTTGGGCCCACCTGAGACGCGCCAAGGACTGTTGAAAGCATTGGGACGCGAGAGAGAGATGAGGAGGTAGGAGGAAGGGAGAGGACCAGGAGGGAGAGGAAGAGGAAAAACAGGAAGGAGGGAGGGAGGGAGGGAGGGAGGGGGAGGGAGGGGAGGGAGGGAAGGGGAGGGGGAGGGAGGAAGGAGGGAGGGAGGGAGGGAGGAGGGAGGGAGGGAGGGAGGGAGGAGAGGAGGGAGGAGGAGAGGAGAAAGAGAGGAGGGAGGAGGACGATGATAAGAGCTTAGTTTAGTTTACCAAATTTATTGACAAAGCTTGTGTAGTACAGTTTGCCTATTGAGAGTAATTCAGCTGTCTTGACACTGAGGGTGGTATCACTACACAAGACAGTGGTTCATACACAAAGAAATACATCATATTCATTAACAGTATATAGACCAAAGTCATGTGGGTGATATATCACTGTTCATTGCCACGCAGGACAGTGGCTCATAGTCCAACTTCATCACAGCCCCGCAGAATATGCCGACGTGTTACTAGACCAATGGTCCAGTGTGTCACAAAACACTTCCCTGCTTCCTGACATACAGCAATATCTTAAAGCCACACACAATAAGAGGGGGTTTCAATATTGAAATAGCCTGTTCCTCACCAGACCTTACCGACCAGTTTCCTATAACTCACCACGAACTAACAACAGTACGAAGGTGAATCATCCTCCCTGGTGAGGATGACATAACCAGTAACAACCTGAGATTGTTGAACGAGATCCCTAACCATCCACTGCTTGACCTGTATCAAATGAGCCTCACACAGGGTATTCCTGCCAAAGACGTGGACCTGAGGATACAGTAACAATCCCTAAAGCTAACCTCCAAACTTCAGGCCCATTTCACTCTTACATCCTGTATGAGTAAAGTCCTTGGAAAGAGTTGTTCTCAACCGTCTCATGTTTCAAGTCAGACAACTCGGCCCCTAATCTGTATGGGGTTCATGCCCGGCTCAGCACACAGACATGGTTTGCAGAATATCTTATTCACTCAAAAGATAAGACAAACAGCCTTCATAGACCTTAAATCAGCCTTTGATGTAGCTAATAGAGACATTATACTTGAGCAACTAGCTAATTTGGGCATCCAAGGTAACCTCCTGACATGGATAAAGGGTTATCTGTCCAACAGGTATGCCTTTGTTTAGGGGAGTCAAAAGTACCAGAATGAGAGCATTTGAGCTTGGCACGCCTCAGGGAGGAGTGTTAAGTCCTATGATCTTTAATATGCTGATGCACAAGCTTATTGCTGACATTCCAGTTTGAATAAACTGTAATATGTTATGCTGATGATATCTGCATTATGACACAGACCAAGCTCAGGCTCCAAGCCTAGCTGGATGTATTTGCTCGGAGGACTGTGGTCTCATAATATCTGTTGACCAGACGGGGGTCCTCAATCCTTGTCCTGCTCACCCTCTGCCTCTTAACTTTAACATTAACAGCATGCCCTTGGAACTATGTAGCTCTTATAAATATCTTGGAATTTGTGTGAATAATACGAACTTCGTCGGCAACCTTCGTGCCAAACTAATGCAGTGCATTAAACCCCTCAGAACCCTTGTTGGCAAGGGCCATGGAATTAACATCACCTATGCTCGTACTTTCTATCTTCACTTCATTCGTTCTGTAGTTGACTATCATGCTCTCCATCTTGTGACTATTCCGCCTAAGCAACCTCAACAGCCTTGAGGTAGTACAAAATGAAGCCATGCCCATCATTCTAGGATGCCCAAAATCAACCAGAATTGTAAACATGAGGAAAGAGGCCTGGCCGTCTTCATCTGAGAGGATAGCTCTACTTAATACCATGTTTTGTGTCAAAGTTTTGAAGAACAATGGTCCCCAAACTACAGCTCAAACTGAGTTGTTTTTCATCTAAGTAATCCTGACCATCTCGCCAACCTGCCACAAAAGACCTCTTTGGGGCGTGGCTTCATAAAAGTGTTGCAGATCTCCTGAAACTGAATGTCCCAATCGCCCCAGACGAACCTATTAATGCCATTCCTAATTGGCTGGACATATCAGTTCCTATTAATTACACTCCTGTTGGTAGTAAGCAAATGTTAAACACCGATGTGGTGAGATGTGTCACACTAGAAACAGTCACATAGAGAGTATAAAATCAAGTGAATATTATGCTTTAACTGGTGGTTCTGTGCAGACAAACACAGGCTGTGCAATTGTAATATATAAAGAAAAGGAGATGATAGTGTCAAACGAGCAGCAGCGATAGGAGGGCGGAGGGAGGGAGCAGGAGCCCCACCCACTTTTACGTAATGGACCAATGGTGACACAAACATCTGGGGTCAGGATGATAACCTGTTGTGTTGACTCACCACCAACAAGTATGACGTCACCACAGTAGTTGGCAAGGTGTACTGGACTACCCTAGCACCTGATCCACCTGTCTCAGCTGACTGACTACCCTAGCACCTGATCCACCTGTCTCAGCTGACTGGACTACCCTAGCACCTGATCCACCTGTCTCAGCTGACTGTACTACTCCTAGCACCTGATCCACCTGTCTCAGCTGACTGTACTACTCCTAGCACCTGATCCACCTGTCTCAGCTGACTGTACTACCCTAGCACCTGATCCACCTGTCTCAGCTGACTGGATTCACCCTAGCACCTGATCCACCTGTCTCAGCTGACTGGCTACTTTCCTCAGCACCTGATCCACCTGTCTCAGCTGACTATACTACCCCAGCACCTGATCCACTGTCTCAGCTGACTGACTCACCCCAGCACCTGATCCACCTGTCTCAGCTGACTGTGGTCACCCTAGCACCTGATCCACCTGTCTCAGCTGACAGGCTTACCCTAGCACCTGATCCACCTGTCTCAGCTGACTGGATTACTCCTAGCACCTGATCCACCTGTCTCAGCTGACTATAGCTACTCCTAGCACCTGATCCACCTGTCTCAGCTGACTATACTCACCCTAGCACCTGATCCACCTGTCTCAGCTGACTGGACTCCCTAGCACCTGATCCACCTGTCTCAGCTGACTGTACCACTCCTAGCACCTGATCCACCTGTCTCAGCTGACTGTACTACCCTAGTACCTGATCCACCGTCTCAGCTGATCTGTACTACCCCAGCACCTGATCCATCTGTCTCAGCTGACTGGACTACCCTAGCACCTGATCCACCTGTCTCAGCTGACTATATTAACTTCAGCACCTGATCCATCTGTCTCAGCTGACTGATTCACCCTAGCACCTGATCCACCTGTCTCAGCTGACTGTACACTCCCAGCACCCGATCCACCTGTCTCAGCTGCCACGGTTGCTATGGCCTGACACAAGGCGATAGAACCTAATCGACTGGTCATATCGAGTACTCTTGTTGGATGCCAGTAATATTTGGCACCTCACCTAACTCCGGATGCCAGGTGAGTGCCCACAACCTCCTGCTCCTCACCTCACCTATTTTGGGTAAATAAGATCACTAACTCATGAAGAAACGGTTATGGTCTCTATAACATCGCCAGCAACAACGGGCTACAGAGCTGTAGGGTGATTTCCCGAAAACCAAACTCACCCATTATGGACTCACTAGGACTAAATATATAATGATTATAAGCACATTTGGGTTGGGCACGTATCCCAATCATTTGGGGCCCAGACGATCTGAACCTGCTGGAACTGGCCCATCTAACAATTAGGCCCCACAGCTGTTAGACTACACTGGGGCGACACAGTACAGGTCCCCATACATGATTCAGAACAGCACAACGGAACTAACTCACCCTGAACAACCACAATGCCACACTGCTGTGAATTTACGGGGCTGTAAACTTCTTTAAATATAGCACAGCACCCTGCCACACCTGCTACTGCTGTTAATGTATTGTGTGTGTGTGTGTGTGTGTGTGTGTATTTCCATTAACACTGAGAATGTCCATTAGGACAGGGGCCCATTAACATCATGGGGTCTAATAGAACAGGGGCTTAACTCTAATACATCAAGACAGGGCCTATTAACTCGGAAATGGACTTTTAGAACAGGGCCCATTAACTTGAAATGGGACCATTAGGACAGGGGCCCAAACTGAAGGGCCCATTAGACAGGGCCCACTAACACTAAGGCCCATTAGGACAGGGGCCCATTAACTCGAAGGGGCCCATTAATACTAAGGGGACCATTAGGACGGGCCCATTCACACTAAGGGGCCATTAATACAAGGGCCCGCCTCCAGCGTCTGCGTCTCAGTAAGTCTTGTAGTTCCACTTAATGTTCTTGTTGATTCAGATTCAGATTGCCCACGAGGGGGCTAGTTTATTGGGCACCCCCACCTTTTGCAAGGTAAGCGCAGCGCTTACAGCCCAACAGGAAGCATGAAGTTCATGCTTGCCTTGGCATGCATTAAGGGCGTGGAAGCCTGAAGGGTCATGGGTTTTGTCAGTAAGTTACATAAGGTGACGAACATGAGTGTGGGAATTCTGTACATTTCATCTGTTTATAGCAAGTGTGGCAGGTCCCTAGTGCCAGGTCCTTAGTGCCAGGTCCCTAGTGGCAGGTCCCTAGTGCCAGGTCCCTAGTGCCAGGTCCCTAGTGCCAGGCCTGTCACTAGGAGGAGGGATATCTGTGTTCTTGTTGATATCCCGAGACCTTGTTTGTGTAGACGCCCTCCTGACATTACTGACACTCATTTAACACAAGGCTGACACCTCCTGACGCTCTTTCAGGTTAGGTAGGGTCAGTTCAGGTTAAATTAGGTTAAACCACGTCAAGTTAAGTGGTGTTTAGTTTGGTTAGGTTAGGTTAAACCCACTAAGTTAAGGTAGGTTTAGGTTTATGGAAGTAGGATGTCTGGCTGAGAGGAAACGACCGCCAGCCACTAGGGACCGTGGTAAGAGGCAAGACGGAGGTCGTTTAGAAGGTCATCCCTGCGTCCTAAAATATAATCTGATAAGGCCTCTCTTCTCTCTCTCTGCCTGCTTCGTGTGTGTGTGTGTGTGTGAAGATCACCTGTGGTGCCCAACTGCCCATATAACACACACTGCATAACAACCTTTCTAATACCTGACCCCCTGACCACAACTCCTGACCCCTGACCACTACCCTGACCCCTGACCACTACTCCTGACCCCTGACCACCACTACCTCCTGACCCCTGACCACAACCCTGACCCTGACCACAACTCCTGACCCCTGACCACTACTCCTGACCCTGACCACAACTCCTGACCCTGACCACTACTCCTGACCCCTGACCACAACTCCTGACCCTGACCACAACTCCCTGACCCCTGACCACAACTCCTGACCCCTGACCACAACTCCTGACCCCACCAACTGACCCTGACCACAACTCCTGACCACTACTCCTGACCCCTGAACATTATGTATGGGTCAGTAGTTCATGGTACTGATCTGTGGTCCTGATTATGAACCAGGTTGAACCTCTCTTCTCTCTCCTTCACGTCATTCCTCTCCACTCCCACCTCTCCTCTTCCTTGTTCTCCCCCCTCACCCTACTCACCACAGATCCTCTCCTACCCTCCCTCCTTCCCTTCCTCTCCTCCCTCCCAAAGAGTTTTCACGAACCTCCTCCTTCCTCCTCCTCCTCCTCCTCCTCCCAGGTGTATAGCTAAGGATAATCGCCAGGCGTAGACACCAACGCCAGGCCAAGTTGACTCAACATGATAGTCAAGTTTTACGCCGCAGGTCGCCCAGTTAACCCCGCCGCCATCACCACCACCACTACTTCCGCCAACCACCACCACCACTACCACCACCACCCACCACCACCACCCGCCACACCACCACCACCACCACCACCCCACCACCACCATCACCACCACTACCCCACCACTGCCACCACCACCACCATCACCACACCACCACCACTCCACACCACCCCACCACCACCACCACCACCACCCGCCACCACCACCACCACCACCACACCACCACCACCACACCACCACACCACCACCCACACACCACCACCACCCACCACCACCACCACCACCATCCGCCGCCACCACCACCACCACCACCACCACACCACCTCCGCCACCACCACCACCACCACCACACCCACTGCCACCACCACCACCACCACCACCTAACACTGCCACCACCACCCCACCAACCACCACCAACCACCACACACCCCGCCACCACCCAACCAACCACCAACCAACCACCAACCCAACCACCACCACCACCACCACCACCACCACCACCACCAACCCACCAACCACCACCACCACCACCCACCACCACCACCACCACCACCACCACCACCACACCACACCACCACGCCACCACCACCACCACCACACCACCCACCACCCACCACCATCACCACCACTCACCACTACCACCACCCCCCACCACCACCACTACCTCCCGCCACCACCACCACCACCACCACCACTACCGCCACCACCATCACCACCACTCATTACAGCAATAGTCAAATTGAATCATGGCTACTGAT
>NW_024721945.1:0-4007 GCF_018991925.1 Homarus americanus | reverse complement strand
GCACTTTACCACAGGTGACACACACACACCATGCCACTTACCACACAGAAGAGAGTGTCACACACCACGTCACTTACCACACAGGTAAAAGTGTCACACACCACATCACTTACCACACAGGTGAGAGTGTCACACACCACGTCACTTACCACACAGGTAAGAGTGCCACACACCACGTCACTTACCACACAGGTGAGAGTGCCACACATCACGTCACTTACCACATAGATGAGAGTGTCACACACCACCTCACTTACCACACAGGTAAGAGGTTTATACACCATATCACTTACCACACAGGAGAGAGTGCCACACACCATGCCACTTACCACACAGAAGAGAGTGTCACACACCACGTCACTTACCACACAGGTAAAAGTGTCACACACCACATCACTTACCACACAGGTGAGAGTGTCACACACCACGTCACTTACCACACAGGTAAGAGTGCCAAACACCACGTCACTTACCAAACAGGTGAGAGTGCCACACACCACGTCACTTACCACAGATGAGAGAGTGCCACACAAAACGTTAGTTACCACACAATGAAAGTACCATGCACCACGGTACTTACCACACAGGTGAGTGTGCCACACACCAAGTCACTTACCACACAGGAGAGAGTGCCACACACGACGTCACTTACCACACAGGTGAGTGTGCCACACACCACGTCACTTAGCACACATGAGAGAATGCCACACACGACGTCACTCACCACACAGGTGAGAGTGTGCTACACACCACGTCACTTACCACACAGGTAAAAGTGTCACACACCACATCACTTACCATACAATGAAAGTACCACACACCACGGCACTTACCACACAGAAGAGAGTGTACACACCACATCACTTACCACACAGATGAGAGTGTGCTGCACACCACGTCACTTACCAGGCAATGAAAGTACCACACACCACGTCACTTACCACACAGGTGACAGTGCCACACACCACGTTACTTACCACACAGGTGAGAGTGTCACACACCACGTCACTTACCACACAGGTAAGAGATCCACAAACCACGTCACTTACCACACAAGTGAAAGTACCACACACCACGGCACTTACCAAACAGGTGAGTGTCCCACACACCAAGTCACTCACCACACAGGAGAGAGAGCCACACACGACGTCACTTACCACACAGGAGAGAGTGTCCTACACACCACGTCACTTACCACGCATGAGAAAGTGCCACACACCACGTCACTTACCACATAGGAGAGAGTGTCACACACCACGACACTTACCACACAGGTGAGAGTGCCACACAACACGGCACTTACCACACAGGTGAGAGTGTCACACACCACGTCACTTACCACACAAGTGAGAGGGCCACACACCACGTCATTTACCACACAGGAGAGAGTGCAACACACCAATCCACTTCCCACACAGATGAGTGCCACACACCACGTCACATACCACACAGGTAAGAGACCCACACACCACGTCACTTAAGACACAGGAGAGAGTGTCACACACCACGTCACTTACCACACAGGTGAGAGTGGCACACACCACGTCACTTACCACACAGGTGAGAGTGTGCTACACACCACGTCACTTAAAACACAATGAAAGTACCACACACTACGTCACTTACCACACAGGAGAGAGTGTACATACCACGTCACTTACCACACAGGTGAGAGCGTGCTACACACCACGTCACTTACCACACAATGAGAGTACTACACACCACGACACTTACGACACATGAGAGAGTGCCACACACCACGTCACTCTACCACACAGGAGAGAGTGCCACACACCACGACACTTACCACATATGGAAATTATCACACACCACGGCACTTACCTCACAGCTGAAGGTGCCACACACCACGTCTATTACCACACAGGAAAGAGTGCCACACAAAATGCCACTTACCACACAGGTGAGAGTGCCACACATCACGTCACTTGCCACACAAGTGAATGTGCCACACACCACATCTATTACCACACAGGAGAGAGTGCCACACAAAACGTCACTTACCACACAATGAAAGTACCACACACCACGGCACTTACCACACAGGTGAGTGTGCCACACACCAAGTCACTTACCACACAGGAGAGAGTGCCACACCCGACGTCACTTACCACACAGGAGAGAGTGTACACACCACATCACCTACCACACAGGTGAGAGTGTGCTACACACCACGTCACTTACAACACAATGAAAGTACCACCCACCACGTTACTTACCACACAGGAGAGAGTGTACACACCACGTCACTTAAACCACAGGTGAGAGTGTGCTACACACCACGTCACTTACCACACAATGAAAGTAACACACACCACGTTACTTACCACACAGGAGTGTGCAAGACACCACGTCACTTACCACACAGGTGAGAGTGCCATACACCACGTCACTTACCACTCAGGAGAGAGTGTCACACACCACGTCACTTACCACACAGGTGAAAGTGCCACACACCACGTCCCTTACCACACAGGTGAGAGTGTCACACACCACGTCACTTACCACACAGGAGAGAGTGCCACACACGACGTCACTTACGACACAGATGAGGGTGTGCTACACACCACGTCAATTACAACACAATGAAAGTACCACACACCACGTAACTTACCACACAGAAGAGAGTGCCACACACCACGAGACTTACCACATATGGAAAGTATCACACACCACGTTACTTACCACACAGGTGAGTGTGCCACATACCAAGTCACTTACCACACAGGAGAGAGTGCCATACACGACGTCACTTACCACACAGGTGAGTGTGCTACACACCACGTCATTTACCACACAGGAGAGAGTGTACACACCACTTCACGTACCACACAGGTATGAGTGTGCTACACACCACGTCACTTACCACACAGGTGAGAGTGTGCCACACAACACGTCACATACCACACAGGTGAGACTATCACACACCACGTCACTTACCACACAGGCGAGAGTGTCAAACACCACGTCACTTACCACACAGGTGAGAGTAAAAGCCACACACCAAGTCACTTACCACACAGGAGAGTGCCACACACGACGTCACTTTACGACACAGATGAGGGTACATACACCACGTGTCAAATAATTACAACACAATGAAAGTACCACACACCACGTTATTTACCACACAGAGAGTGCCACACACCACGAGACTCTACTACATATGGAAAGTATCACACACCAATGCCATTTCACACACAGGTGAGTGTGCCACATACCAAGTCACTTCACACACAGAAGAGAGTGCCACACACCACGAGACTTACCACATATGGAAAGTATCACACACCACGTTACTTACCACACAGGTGAGTGTGCCACATACCAAGTCACTTACCACACAGGAGAGAGTGCCACACACCACGTCACTTACGACACAGGAGAGAGTGCCACACACCACGACACTTACCACATATGGAAAGTATCACACACCACGGCACTTACCACACAGGTGAGAGTGTCACACACCACGTCACTTACCACACAGGAGAGAGTACCACACACCACGTCACTTACCACACAGGTGAGAGTGCCACACACCACGTCACTTGCCACACAAGTGAATGTGCCACACACCACATCTATTACCACACAGGAGAGAGTGCCACACAAAACGTCACTTACCATACAATGAAAGTACCACACACCACGGCACTTACCACACAGGTGAGTGTTCCACACACCAAGTCACTCACCACACAGGAGAGGGTGCCACACCCGACATCACTTACCATACAGGAGAGAGTGTACACACCACATCACCTACCACACAGGTGAGAGTGTGCTACACACCACGTCACTTATAACACAATGAAAGTACCACCCACCACGTTACTTACCACACAGGAGAGAGCGTACACACCACGTCACTTAAACCACAGGTGAGAGTGTGCTACACACCACGTCACTTACCACACAATGAAAGTACGACACACCACGTCACTTACCACACAGGAGTGTGCAACACACCACGTCACTTACCACAC
>NW_024721944.1:0-11360 GCF_018991925.1 Homarus americanus | reverse complement strand
AAACAGGGGAGGTGAAGGTGAGTCCCATTTACAGCTGGGTTTGGGAGCTCCCGGGAATCGAACCACCGACCTCTAGAACACGAGGCGAACACTGTATCACCTCGAGCACCTTACTGAATGACGGGCATCAGGAAACACTGAGTGAAATCCTACACACGAAATTATCTGGTTTATAAATTACGTTGGTCAGTGTTAGTTTTGATTATGCTGTTCCATCTCAAACATCAATCCTCATTTCATATATATTTTACGTTAGGTGAATCCATAACGTCATTTTTAGTAACTTAGCTGAAAGTATTGTACCTGTGTTACCTGAGACTCTACTTAATTACTCGACTGAGCTAAGATATAACGTATAAATTATCCCCCAACAACTCTCGTCTCTATAACTTGGAAAACTAAACATTCTGTGTTTACTCTTCGACTCTTTTTAACTTTTGTCTCTGTCTGTATAATATTTCACTCTCATTATTCATATTTAACAATGAACATAATATACTTCACAACTCTAGTCTTCTTATTCATTATATAGCTTCCCTTTACACCCCATAAAGCTATTGTCAATATACATCTATACATATACATCTATACATGCGTTATAACAAAAGCTTTAATGCATTGTGTAGACGCTCGCAAACACACATAAATACACACACACTCCCAATACTGTATATACAAATAGCTTATAGTGCAGGAAAATAAACGTCAGGCGGATGGAGAAGATATATGCCAGTGGGAATTCAGCATGAGGTAAGGAGGGAGGGAGGGAAGGAGAGAATGAAGGAGGATGGGAGAAGGGGGGAAGGAGGTGGGGAGGTAGAGAGGGAAGGGGAGAGGGAGATTGGTAATGGGGGAGGGTTTAAGGAAGGAGGAAGAGAGAAGGAGAGAGAAAGATTGGAGACAGGGAGAGGAGGACGGGGGAGAAGGAGGGAGAAAGAGAACTCATCAAACACGGAGGAAAAGTTAGTGTCTGAAAGAGGAGGAAAACTTGAGGAAATGTGACTCATAACATATGTTGGGCGACAGTTGAGGAGATTTTTGTGATAGTGACAGCTAGTGGGATGATGATGATAGTGATGCTGGGAGAGTGACTGGGAGAGAAGAATGGTAAGTGATGCTGTGAGAGTGATAGAATGACTGAGACTAGTAGAATGATAGTGAACCTACAATAGACACTCTTATCATCATCATCATCATCATCATCATCATCATCATTATCCATATTCCCCGACAATATCATTACCTTCTCGACATGTCATAATTATCATCCTCTTATCATCCTAAACTTCAACCTGGTTCTCCATCACCCTTCACCACCCATCACCACCACCACCCTGCACCTATCATCACCCACCACCCACCCCACCATCCATCACCCATATTGATTTAAAAGACAAGACTAATCCCCACATCTTGTCACTCTGTCTATGAGTTATAACTTACAGTGTGTCTATACATATATACACAGGAGAGAGGCAAGACAGAGGTACAGTTTAAGACTTATGAAGACAGATTTCACCTTTGACCCCAAATACAAGGTAAATTTATACGGACTGCAAACATTTGTTATCTGTAGGAGTAAAAGTCTGTACTGGAGGTAGACTCATGATGGTCATTAGTTAGTTGAATAAAGAAACTTGGTGAGCAGATGAGTAATTGTATTGTTTTATATGAGAATGTTTATGATACCTGGTTGTTGATGTGTTTTTTTTTACCTTGGAGGGTGAGGTGTGTAGGTGGGGGAGTCAGGCTCGTGTGTGTGGGGGTGGGAAGTCCAGGTGTGTTAGAGTCAGATGTGTATGGGGTGGGAGTGTCAGGTGTGTGGGGGGTCAGGTGTGGGGTGGGGGTGTCAGGTGTGTGGTGGGGTGGGGGTGTCAGGTGTGGTGGGGTGGGGAGTCAGGTGTGTGTGGTGGGGGAGTCAGGTGTGTGTGGTGGGGGAGTCAGGTGTGTGTGGTGGGGGAGTCAGGTGTGTGGGGTGAGGAAGTCAGGTGTGTGTGGGTGAGGGGGTCAGGTATATGCGTGGTGGAGAGTCAGGTGTGTGGGTGGAGAGTCAGGTGTGTGGTTGAGGGAGTCAAGTGTGTAGGTGTGTGCTAGGGGCGTAGAGTTATATAATTAAGATTTATTAATAGCTTCAATATCGCCATCAAAAAACGCCAATTTGTTTGAAAAAAATATATAAAAAATTTTGGGGGGACATATAATTACCTTTCATCCATGGGTTATATTATTCGTGGCATAATTTCGTTACATTGATAAAAAATTTACTTAAAAAATTATTTCACCCTTTTTTCTAATCAATAAAATAAATAACTTTTTTACTTCAATATAAACATGTTATTATTCCCTTGATTACAATAACTAAACCCCTTCATTACGATAACTTAACTTCTAGAGTACAAAATCATCGTACTCGAGGGAATAGGAAATTATATACAATGATTCTAGACGTCGTACTCAAGGGATTAAACAATCATACTCAAGGGATTGTCACTGTACTCAAGGGTTTAAAACTCAATTGTTCTTAAAGAGGTTAAACTTACGTCGTCAAGGGATTAAAACATTTTAACCAATGAGCTTAATTCACTTAAGGAGTTGGCCTCATGTAAGAAGAGTATAGTGACCCCCTTCCCCCCCAGTGCCCCTCCCCGCTCCCTCTCCCCCAAGTGCCCCTCCCTCCTCTTCCACCCCTCCTCGCTCCCTCCTACCTCTCCCTTCCCTACCCCTCTAAAAAATATGCAAAAAAACTCCGCTAGATACTCCTTTAGACGAGATCACAAGAAGCACAGAAGAAAAACCCTTTTAACAAAATGCGAATAGATCTGAATAGAGGTTCCATTCCTCCACTTACAACAATGAGCGTTTTGAATCAGAGTCAAGACATACCTGGACTTCCTGCACCTGAGCTCTTAACGTAATGACCAAGTTGGATAAAAAGATGTTAACTAATTTTTATTTTATTTTCATCATCGTTCATTTGGGGTTTTTTTTCGTTATTCTTCGTTTTCTATAAATTTATCCTTTTTTTTATATATGATTTCCCATTTTCTTTAACGTGTTTTGTAATAGTTTCCATTTTCTTTAATTTAATTTAGTCTATCTAGTATTTCCTATTTGTTTTGTGTTGACTTTTGGCTTCAGTTTATACATTTACCTTTAAGTTAATCCTTCTATATGTTATCACTCTTTTTCTTATTTATTTCTTATCTACATCAACTTCGATTTTCTTTAAGTTACCACACCCCCTCTATTTCCACCACCTTCCATTTTCTTTAAGTTTACCCCTATTTTCCACACCTTACACATCCTGTTAATAAGTTGTTGACACCCAGTTTTCTCTCACGACTTTTAAACAAATTTCCTCCCCACTCTTTCCTCCCCAACTAAACCAACACGAGGAAAAACAAGTCTAATTTTTCCTCCTTTTATTCTTCCTCCTTTAAATTAAGATTAAAAGAAACTCCTCCAAGATGACTTTGTATAAAAGATCAAAGAGAAAATTTATTATTATTTTTTTATGAGTTTACTCTTGGAAGGAATTATTCTCTATTTGTAATGAAGGTAATTCTTATGTGTTTTTTTTACGCTAAATACACCAAGATCCTCGTGAAGTATTGTAATTAACAGGTGAGCTTTATAAAGGTGTGTTATTGTTTTATTAAACAATGTAAATTGTAGTTTACAATTTGTATATTATTTAAGACACCTTACACCATCAGGTTACATCATTAACTCTTACCACCATCACGTTTTTTTATTAATTGACACCATCACTTGACACCATCACTTGACACCATCACTTGACACCATCACTTGACACCATCATCTTACACCATCATCATCTTACACAATCACTTGACACCATCACCTTATATCATCATCACCTGATACCATCACCATCACACCACCTTGACCTGACACCCACCATTATCTTACTCCATCATCACCTAACACCATCACAGCATCATAAATTACAAATATAATAATCTTGTAAATATAAACCCAACATAGAATGAACTCTTTAAACCCCCACTCCTCAGGTTAACGCCAGGAAGTGGTTAATCTAATCCGAGTTAATCTAATCCGAGATGCATATTCTAATCTTCAACATGGGTGTCAATGTTTATACACCTTCCCTTGGAGATGGAATTAAATTTTCTCGGAAATTTTTGTGCTGTCGTGTTATTTGTGTTTCTTAGAATAGTGTGACGGCTGCTGGTGGTGCATTTTTTGGTAGCGAACTCGTTTGTGAAGAAGGATTATGTAAAATTGGGAGATATATTTCGTTGTTGATATTACTGTCATTACCATCACGATCATTATTGCTATTACCACCATTCTTATCATTACCATTATTAATACTATCATTATACCGTTACTACCATCACTAATCACTACCATACTTCCATTAATATCATCACAATCAGTATCACTCTCATCAATACTATCACCATTATTAACCTTTCTTCCATCACCACTATCACTGCCATAAACACCATCAATTACTACCATTACCATTACGATCCTGGAGTCATATTTCTTATTATAATATTAAAACCAGGACGTGATATTTTTACTCTAATCTAACTTTTTTTAGCATTTTACCGTGAGTGTTAATATGAACACAAGTAAGTTATATCCTCTGTGATAGTTAGAGGTTATAATGAATTACGTTATACGCTTCCTTAATTCACTTCCTATACGTATATCTCATTGTCATCCCAGCGCTGTGTATATCTAGTTCTTAATTAGTGAATATTATATGAAAAAAAATACAAACAAGAAAAAATGTTCCTGGGATTTTTGTGACTGAAAAAGTATTAATTTATATAAATAAATGTATATGAATGTTTAAATTGTTTATATGAAATTATCAAGGTATAAATTAGCTTATGTATCTTTAAATTTATCTCGGAAATTTTTAGAGAGATAGATATAGCTCAGAGTAAGTCATCACTGAATAATGCCAGTCGGGCGGCGTAAAAGTCTACGGAGATTGCTACCCATATTTCACTTATTAACATTAAATAATAATAATAATAATAATAATAATAATAATAATTAACGGTTTATTGAAAGAGCTTGGCAGCCAGAAGGCTGAAAATATACAGTTACGTATTTGGGGAATGGGTTTCGAATTACAAATAATATACAAGTAACATAAGTGATACAAATAAGATATATAATAACTAGATGGGGAAAACCTCAAACTACAGTGCATTTCAACATAGTGACAGTGCAAGAAGTAGTATTTACTGGGAGTGAATACACTGGTTTATTACAAGTTATTGATGATTTTTACAATGGTTGGGACTGGGCTGTTCTTATAGCGATCAGTTCGTGCACGTATGGGCTGGATGCGGTTGTGGTGTCGAACAGCAATTCTCGGGCTAGGGATCTCAGGTGGTAGTAGGAGTCGGTGTCGAGGATGGTGTAGAAGCTTCTTACCAAATTTGCAGATGAGGTCGTGGTGATGGTCAGTGAGAGTCGAAAGGGTCAGTGCGTTGAGCGCTTCTTAACATCGAGTATGTGTTTAATGATTCATTGTCGCCTGTTTCCTGTCTCTTGGCCTACATCACCTGTCTACTGTCTAATTGGCTACATCAATCAGCTGTCTCCTATCATAATGTTACCTTACATGTATCTTATTTCAGCTGAATGAGAAAGTGAAATGTGGGTAGCAATGTCCGTAGACTTTCTCGCCCACACCCTCCCGCCTGGTGATATTCGGTAATGGGCTCTCGTACTGTGAGCTATATAATCCTCCTTTTTATTTTGATGATTAATATAGCTTCTTGATCCACGTACACCCCCACACGATACAGCTGAGACAATAAATATCTTCCTCTGGGGAGAGTTGTTATGTTGAAGTTGTGAGATCTTGTGAAGGTTAGATACTCAAGCTTATTTCACCTTAATATTAATCAACGTAAAATTAACCTAAACCTAACCTAAATTAACCTAACTTAATGATAACTTTAACGTAATTTAACATAAACGAAACCTAACCTAACATCTACCCCCCCCCCCCCAGCACCAGGCAATATTAGAGTGTTTAAACTTGACAGAATATATCAGTATGAATTCGTAAAATATTAAAAGTATTCCACTACCTTGAACCTGTAGTGAGGAGCGAGAATACACAGGATAATGAGACTTCTAATTGAAACCAAACAATCCGTGTGAACTGTCAAGCTAAAACTGACTTCCAGGTTACAAATTATATAGGAGGGATTATTCATCTGAACCCTTGCTGGCTAAGTGTTGCTGAGGAGAGAAGGTCCTCTCTCTCTCTCTCTCTCTCTCTCCTCTCTCTCTCTCTCTCTCTCTCTCTCTCTCTCTCTCTCTCTCTCTCTCTCTCTCTCTCTCTCTCTCTCTCTCTCTCTCTCTCTCTCTCTCTCTCTCTCTCTCTCTCTCTCTCTCTCTCTCTCTCTCTCTCTCTCTCTCTCTCTCTCTCTCTCTCTCTCTCTCTCTCTCTCTCTCTCTCTCTCTCTCTCTCTCTCTCTCTCTCTCTCTCTCTCTCTCTCTCTCTCTCTCTCTCTCTCTCTCTCTCTCTCTCTCTCTCTCTCTCTCTCTCTCTCTCTCTCTCTCTCTCTCTCTCTCCTCTCTCTCTCTCTCAGGATAAAATTAAACACATGAATGTGTATTAGGTGAAGCTTTACTTCATCCGGATTGTGTTTTTATCACCACCACCAACAATATCATTATCATCACCCCTACCACCATCACCATCACCAACAACACTATCACTATCACCACCACAACTAATACCATCATCATCACAAACACCACCACTACTACCACCATTAGTAACCTTGTACTTTGAGTCACACACCTGGAGATTAATATAACAAAATACCCACTAAATAACACAACCAGGTGACAGACGAATCAGAATGTGTTAACCCTCGTCTCAGCACCACCAGTAATAACCCGTGAAGCCTCAGACCCTCTGTTGGCTCAGGTCTCCTCCATCGTTCTCTAGTACTGCGTCAGAGGGCAGGGTACACAGAATGTCATCAGGTGAACTGTCTACCGTGTGTCCTCTCGCCTTACGCTCCAATTTCACGGATCTTCATATGATATTTCATATTTTGTTCGTCTGCCCACCAGTCCGTGCCAGATGAAGTGTATTTGATCTTTACGCTTGGATATTTCTTCACTAAGGTCATCACAGGTCAATAAAAGTCACCACAGGTCACTAAAAGACTCCACAGGTCATCAAAAGTCGTCCGCGGTCACTTTAAGTCACCATAGAACACCAATAGTCACCAAAGATCACTTAAAGTCACCATAGGTCAACATTAGTCACGAAAGGTCATCAAAGCTCACAGTCCATCTAGATATTAGCTGCTGTAATTTCCTCTTGCTTCTGTTTTTTAATGTCATGTATAATTAAAACAATAGCCCCCCACACCCCCGTAATAACAATAGCAAGGCCAAGTTTTACAATACCCCTCAACAGACAGCAGATGGATATTTTCACATCATCACGACACAAAGAAATTAATTGTTTATATAATTTTTTTCCATCACTGATCTTCTCTCTAGTGTCAAATGTTTATCTGAATTTTATGTGGGGATTTTATTTTTTATTTTTTATTATATTTCGTAAATCTTAACAAGAATGATTTTGTGTTAGTATAGAGAAAACATTAATATATATTTTTTTCTCAATCTCTTCAATAACAAAAAATATGCATATTATACCTATTATATTTCTTAATTAAACACAAAAACATTTACTATACACAGACATACACTCATGGTAAAACAGTGAAAAGCTTTAAAAATTTTTTTTATAAAATTCGTACCTTTAAAATGGTCTCTTTATGGCAGGCATATTACAGCATATTGGTCACGACATATCATTTTTACCAAACTACTGATGACACGATTTACCCATTGAATATTTATGACTCATTAATGTAGGATGCTTTTAGATACACACACAGTGACGACGTTGCGCTATGCTGCGTTGCGTTGCTCTGGGTCGGGCTACGTTACGTTAGGTAGACAAGAAAATTGGTTTGTGTTTGCTTTCGATATACAGAACTTAGACAAAAAACCAACACATATCTATATAATATAAACTTAAGGCTCTTATGTGTTAAATAATATTCCTTGAACTTGGCAGACTATTGGTGAGATATAACGTCATTTGAGTTTGTGTAATATGAAAATTTAATAAAATACAATGAAATCTCCATATAACGGACTTATATCTCCATGTATAATCCGTTAAAAGGGGGATTTCACATTTAGTGGACCCTCGAAATAACGGATTTTCAGCTCTGTATAGTTCGTTTACATAGAGGTCCCACATATAACAGACCCTTGATATAAGGGACTTTCTTCTTCTACACATAGTCCGTTAAATAGAGGACTCACTGTAAATATACTGTATCCTCCTGTTTTGTATTCAGGGTTGTGCTGTACCGGATATTTACGAGAATGAATACAGGAGGAGAGTCAGGCAGGCAGGCAGGCAGGCAGGCAGGCAGGCAGGCAGGCAGGCAGGCAGGCAGGCAGGCAGGCAGGCAGGCAGGCAGGCAGGCAGGCAGGCAGGCAGGCAGAGAGTCAGGAGGCAGAGAGGCAGGCAGGCAGAGAGGCGGGCGGCAGGCAGGCAGGCAGGCAGGCAGGAGAGGCAGGCAGGCAGGCAGGCAGGCTATAGACATAACTAACTACCCTTTTGTATAAAGTTATACAGTGCTGGTGACAAAATTCTCTTAGTGATTCAATCTTAATTAAAGAAGAAATATTCACAGCATAAAGCAATATATCTTCCCCATTATGACCAGCATGACCTTGTTGGTGACCTTTGACCTTTATAAAATATGGCACGAGACAAACAATATGATTTTCAGGTGACGTTAAATATTCCCACATTAATAGTAAATTGCCTCAGTGGCCTACCATACATACATTCATTCATACATGTTTGTGTTAATTCAAGTATCCTCCAGACTAGATCACCTATTAATTTGTGTTTTTATTTTAATATACTAAATTACCATCAAAAAAGTATAGAAATTTTGTATTGTTTTGTTTAGTGTTTGATTAAATATGAAATTGTTTTAATTTATGTTATGTTATTCAATCCCGGAATGTGTATTTTATTTCTCTATTTAAAGATGTTATTGTCCTCTTGTATAATGATAACATGACAATAGTTTTAGTCTGTTATTCTCATTATTTTATTTTTCATGTTTGTCATTTTTTTTCTTCTTGGTAATGGAGGCAATTAATTATTATTCCCGTGTAAATATTTCAATCAAACACATCGCTAACATGAAGTCTGTTTGTCTGTGTGAAAATAAAACATTACCCTAGTTTTATATAAAATTGGCGTGTGATGTCTTAATAGGAATACATCTATCCATCTATACACCCACACACCCACCTACCAATCCACTTACCTACCCACACACATCTACCCACACAGTCACTCTTGTTAGTCTTCCTCGTCGGTAAACAAGAGAAAACAACACAGCCACAATTATCACCTCTCCGTCCGCTGAGTTAAAACGACGTCGAGTGTCACAAAGCCAATTCCCTCCATCAAAGGCAACTGTGGTGGTGAATGTTCTAAAAAAAAATCCTGTGAACACGATGAGTTTTCTAGCCAAGGTACATGTGTGTGTGTATAATGACGTGTGGCTAATTGAGGTAGAAGTGTGGATAATTGAGGAATAAATGTGGATAGTTAGGTATATGTTTGGATAATGAGGTATAAGTGTGGCTAATTGAGGTATAAGTGTGGATAATTGAGGAATAAATGTGGATAGTTAGGTATATGTTTGGATAATGAGGTATAAGTGTGGATAATTAGGTATAAGTGTGGATAATCAGGTATGTGTGTGGATAATCAAGGTACAAGAGTGGATAATCGAGTTACAAGCGTGGATAATCGAGGTCCAAGCGTGGATAATCGAGGTCCAAGCGTGGATAATCGAGGTCCAAGCGTGGATAATCAAGGTCCAAGCATGGATAATCGAGGTCCAAGCGTGGATAATCGAGGTACAAGGGTTGATCCAATAGCCTTAGGTGTTAATATCTATACAATATCCTATAGCATATCAACAGTTTCAAATTAAACGATATTAATTCACCTGCTGGCCATTAGAGTATAGATCCAGGTTAATTAATGATTCTAATTCCATTATAGCCATTATGCAATTTAACACCATATTTCAATTAGCCTCAGGTGGTATTAACATATTATGGCACGTGTTAAATTGTAGCTCATTAACTATATACAGGTACTCCATGTGTTTGAAGGGCTACCCCACATAAATTAAGAGCTGCTTCACATATATCAAGTCTTCAATGTTCGATAGCGTCACACTGAACACTACCAACCTTCTCAAATCTGACCCTTGGCAGGAATCGAACCAGGCACGTCGTATTGAGAGACACACACACACACACACAGTAAACACAACAGTACTAGACTAATGTACACTATTCACCATTAAAACTTAAGTGTTATTTCAGTACTTTTTAATACTCTAGTTCACCCCTGTAATAAAACCCACTCTTTGTGAAATTGAGTTTACGGTTTTATGACCAACAACAACAAAATGATTATAGTTAAAAATATAAAATTGACTAAGAAGTTAAGTTAAAATAATATTAAAGTAAAAAAAAGTAGGATAATAAATGCTAGATAATGATTATATAAAGGGAGGGAAAGTGGCAAGAAGATAGGGAAGTAACAAGGTTAGGAAGTACTGTAGGTAGTTAAGAAGGTAGGGAGAAAGGTAGGCAGGGAGGAAAGTAACGAATAAGGGAGGAAAGTAGGTACAGAGAGGAAAGTAGGTACAGAGAGGAGGAGGTAAGTACGGAGGGAGGGAGGGAGGGAGGGAGAGAGGGAGGGAGGGAGGGAGGGAGTCCATGGACCCACTCTCGTAGTCTAGCAAGTTGCTCCTCAAAGAGACATGTGATTTCCCTAAGGATGATGTGGGATATTTCACTAATACAAAATCCTACCTACGCTCTTGATTAGCTCCGCCCGCTCCTGAAATCCTTAAGATACGCCCCAGTGATATCCGACCCCAGCATAACCCCAGGGACATCTTAACCCCAGTGTATGATAACCCCACGACAGTTTGACCCCAGTATATCATAACCCCACGACAGCCTGACCCCAGTATATCATAACCCCACGACAGCCTGACCCCAGTATATCATAACCCCACGACAGCCTGACTACAGTGTATGATATCCCCACGACAGCCTGACTACAGTGTATGATAACCCCACGACAGCCTGACCCCAGTATATCATAACCCCACGACAGCCTGACTACAGTGTATGATAACCCCACGACAGCCTGACCCCAGTATATCATAACCCCACGA
>NW_024721943.1:7500-10431 GCF_018991925.1 Homarus americanus | reverse complement strand
GTGTAGTGATAGGCGAGGTGTAGTGATAGGTGAGGTGTAGTGATAGGGAGTTGTAGTGATAGGGTGGTGGAGTGATAGGGTGGTGTAGTGATAGGCGAGGTGTAGTGATAGGTGAGGTGTAGTGATAGGGAGTTGTAGTGATAGGAAGTTGTAGTGATAGGGAGGTGTAGTGATAGGGTGTATATCTGTCTCCCACCATGCCTCCTGTTATAAAGAAGCTGATACACTGGAGACTAAGAGATATTTTATTTACATTATCAATCTATCGGCGACTCCACGCGACGTGTCTCTCTCTCTTTCTCATCACCTCCTACGGTAGAAATAGATAGATGATGGGGGGGGCTCATGGGAGGTCTTCATGTGGGGGTGGGTCTTCAGAAGTGCCTCATGGATTTCGTTCTCTCAGATTTTAAAGAGTTTATAATTAGATTTACTTAAGTTAAAGTTCCATATTATCCTGTGTTTAGTTATGGGACTTTGTTGCAAGTTTTGACCTAGTTTATTTTTTTTGGGGGGGAGGGGGGTTAAGGAAAGATTATCTCAGGATTAGATACAAAGTTTGTTAGTTTCAAAAGGTATATATATATATACAAGGTTTTGCCAATATCAAGTACAAGGTTTAACTACGTTTAGGTACAAGGTTTTACTGCCTTTGAATACAATGTTTTATCGCACTTAAGTAAAAGGTTTTTATCGTGGTTTTACTATCCTGTGTGTGTGTGTGTGTGTGTGTGTGTGTGTAGCAGCAACAGGGAGATGACGGGCCCTCTCCATTCTAACACCCCAGACCACCTTGAGTTGTGGTTCTTAAAGACCCCTGACGTGTACGTGTGTGTGTGTGTGTGTGTGTGTGTGTGTGTGTGTGTGTGTGTGCGGGGTAGAAGTGTTCAGGGAGATGAGACGTCTCTCCATTCTATCACCCCAGACCACCTGACTTCAGGTTCTAAAGACCTTATCGTGTGTGAGTGTGTGTGTGTGTGTGTGTGTGTGTGTGCAGCAGGAGATGACGGGCCTTCCATTCTATCAATTCTTGCATTCAATTAATTTGTGGTTTCAAAGACCCTTGACGTGTGTGTGTGTGTGTGTGTGTGTGTGTTTCTCTCTCTCTTCTACAAGCTTCTTTGGTCCATTCGAGGCACAGGTCACCTTAGGTCACCGGAGTCATGCAGGAAAGGTCAATAAAAGTTGCTAAAAAATAAAACCCGACAAGGAGAAATGATTGTGAAGAAAGATGTTCAAATAAACCACCAGGTGATGATGACGGAGGCTTAGCTAACTTTTTTTTTATTTTTTTTACTTCTAACCAAAAAATCTTAATTGATTATTTTTT
Source organism: Homarus americanus (assembly GCF_018991925.1). NCBI lineage: Eukaryota > Metazoa > Arthropoda > Malacostraca > Decapoda > Nephropidae > Homarus > Homarus americanus. The sequence continues at coordinate 9,101 of NW_024721943.1, read as the reverse complement.
TTAGTGTGATGTTTAATAATTACTTAGTGGTGGTATTTTAATTATTAGGAAGTTTATTTACGGGATAATTACTTTTTGACGAATAATTGCTAGTTAGTTGTATGTTATGTAAGGGGGAATATTTATATCTCCATCAATGAGTGAGTGAGTGAGTGAGTGACAGGGTGGGTGAATAAGTCACTAATAAGGCAATGTGACGCTAAAATTAATGATAAGAAGGTGAGTAACTGAATAAAAATATTCAAATAAAATTACTTAGAAAAATATAAATTAAGCAAATAAAATGAAGAATATTATTAAAGTTAGTTATAAAGAAACACATTTGAGAGTCTAGAGTTACTGAAAAGAGAGAGATGTAACAGTGAATAAGTAACAAGTAGTGCAGTGTTATTCTACGCCTGGCAGCGGTTGGTCCATCACCTGTACACACACAGCACATCACATTATGCCTTATCAAGTGTACGATGACTTTTCCCAGCCTGATGGTTCCAATATTACGCGTGACGTCATTTCATTCATTATTCAGAGGAACTTTAATGCTTAATTAGTTTCGAGCGAACATGAAGGCATCACGGGATGATGAAGTTATTGTGGCAAGTTTTATTGATGGTCCAGGGGGATATTTTTAATGCGATTTTTGTATTATTACTGAACCGTTCGTCAACAGTGGAAGGGGTGTGTTAGAGGAGGTGGAGAGGTCAAGGAACATACTCTGTTATTGTAAAGAGAATCGATATACTGTTTTGATTTAGAGGTGCGAGTCTGTATGTCTCTAGGGTGTTAATTTGTTTACTTTCTCTTTCTCCCTCCCTTCCTCTCTCTCTCTCTCTCTCTCTCTCTCTCTCTCTCTCTCTCAGCCACTAGAGGGGTTTTAAAAGTGTAGGTAAATTTTTAAAGCGTTTTGATCATTGACAGACAGACAGACAGACACAGACAGATATAAGACAAAATAAAATAATATAGACAGGTAAGAGAAACAAATATCAGCTTCCCGTAAAACACCCCCTTCCTAGAGTACCAAGTCTTAAGACCCCCACCTCTCCCTCAAACACCCACCTAGACTTTCAAGGAAGTCTTAAGACCTTCACGTCTTTCTCCAACATCCACCTCGAGTACCAAGTCTTAAGACCCTCACCTCTTACTCCAACATTCATTTAGGACTTCCTCCAACATTCCCTTAGGACCTTCACCTCTCTCTCCAACCTCGAGTACCAAGTCTTAGAACCTTAGCCTCTTCCTTCAACACCTATCTCGAGTGTCAGTACCTCCACCTCTTCCTCCAACATTCACTTAGGACCTTCACCTCTCTCTCCAACCTCGAGTACCAAGTCTTAGAACCTTAGCCTCTTCCTTCAACACCTATCTCGAGTGTCAGTACCTCCACCTCTTCCTCCAACATTCACTTAGGACCTTCACCTCTCTCTCCAACACCCACACCTGAACATCCTACTAACACGGCGTCTGGACTAGGTGTTAATAATACACAGGTAAACTAAGAGAGTTTACCTGGATTTACCTAAGAGAGTTTACCTGGATTTACCTAAGAGGGTCTGGCCACTGATTGTCAAGTATTTTTTTATATATTAAACCTCGGTAGATTG
>NW_024721943.1:0-5000 GCF_018991925.1 Homarus americanus | reverse complement strand
TTTCCGATTTTTTTTTTACAGAATCCCAGATAATATTTCACAATACTCAAGCTACTGGAATTATCATATTAAAATAGAAATTCAACAAATCTATAATTCTCAAGAGGTAAATTTGTGGATACACGTTAGAGGCAACACGTGGACAATGGAACCAGTCTCAGCGGTCAGGTGCTTAGGTGTGTGTGTGTATCGCTGATTGAAAACATAAAGTAGAAAATTCCGGCCATAAATCACCTTGGATAAGTAAGGGGCAAATATGGGTAGTTTGGCCGTAAAGTTGGAGGTTAATGGGGGTATTTACAGTCGTGTGGGGGTGGTTAACAAGCCGCCTACATGGTTCAGGTCATCCTCAAGTGAACACAAGATAGATTTCTCCACTACACAGGAAAACACGTATAACTTTTTTTTTTTTACTTTTTTTGTGTGTGTGTACGGTTTAAAAAGCCATTATGTAACCGGTGGAGAGAGAGAGAGAGAGAGAGAGAGAGAGAGAGAGAGAGAGAGAGAGAGGCACTTTTTAAAAAAATCTCTCACAGAATTAAAGATTATTTTATTTTGTTAGTTGACATAGAAAGAGACAAAGGAAAAAAAGCTAAAAAAAATAGAGAAAAAAACGAAAAATATAAATAAAAAAGTAAGAGGAAAAAAAGAGACACACAGAAATAAAGACTTTTAAAAAGCATCTCAAGTCAGTTTAAAAACCATTTATCTATTTATGAGACATTTTGATCTGTAGTAAATGAAATGTACACACTGAGGCGGCCATTTTTCCTCGCTCTATGAGACACTAAATGCATCAGCCGAGTTAGAAAGTAAATAGAGATTAATAAAAAGTAAATGTTGGTGACTTAAAACAACAAATACATATTACGCCCTACCAAATTTCCCTTAAATACGGTAAACAAGTCCTAAATGTCCCCAATTTTCCCTTAAATACGGTAAATAGTTCCCAAAAGTCCCTAAATTTTCCCTTAAATACGGTAAACAAGTCCCACAAGTCCCCAATTTTCCCTTAAATACAGTAAACCGTTCCCCAAAATCACTACGTCTCCATAAACAAAGTAAACAGGTCCCAAATAGTCATAGTAATTAGTGTTTAATGCCGTAAATTATCAAAATATTATGAGAAAAAAATCATTAGTACACTTAAAAGTATTATAATGATAGCCTAAGTACAGATAGAGCATTATAATGATAGCCTAAGTACAGATAGAGCATTATAATGATAGCCTAAGTACAGATAGAGCATTATAATGATAGCCTAAGTACAGATATAGCATTATAATGATAGCCTAAGTACAGATAAAGCATTATAATGATAGCCTAAGTACAGATAGAGCATTATAATGATAGCCGAAGTACAGATAGAGCATTATCATGATAGCCTAATTACAGATAGAGCATTATAATGATAGCCTAAGTACAGATAGAGTATTATAATGATAGCCTAAGTACAGATAGAGCATTATAATGATAGCCTAAGTACAGAATAGAGCATTATAATATTTCCAAATCATGTCCAGTATATGGAACAAAGTATTATATTAACTAAAAAAAATAGCCATTGTAAAGTAGAGAATATTATACTAATTCGAAAATATATCAATATAAAGTGAAAAACAATATGATAATTCCCAAAATATAGCCGTAATAAAATACAGAGCTTTATGCTATTTCCCCCAAACAACCAGAGTATAATGATCCTTTAAAAGAACAACAAGATTCTATTGTACAGTATGAAGCATTATAATAATACCTTTATATAAGACAGAGCATAATAATTAAAAACACAACTATATACTCTATGACCTTTTCCTCAAGCAGAATTCCTCCAGTGCATGACAAACCATAAATGATAATCAGTCAGTGTAGAGATGAGGTTGGGGAAGGGGCGAAGCTGGACGTTCCCTGAGAGCACAAACACTCGCTGGCATATGTACATTGTGGCGGTAGGCAGTAACATAAGCGAGGTCGTCATGCAAGGACATGGTGTGGGGATAACGCACGATTGACGAGGCAGTCAGGTTAAGGTGTCAAAATGACCCACAACGGCGAGGTGGGTGGGAGGGATGGAGGTGTGTGTGTGTTTGTGTGTGTGTGTGTGTGTGTGTAGAAGGGATGTGTGTGGGGGAGGGGGAAGGCATGTGTGTGTATCAACTTCATCTCTCTCGCCGTGTTCCCGCTGCTGTTTTTCTTCCTGGGGGCTGGAAGAAGAGTGGGGGAGAGGGTAAGGAGGAGGAGGAAGAGAAGGAGGATCAGAAGGATGAGTAACAAAAAATGATTTCTCGTCTTCCTCCTGCAAGATGAAGAAGAAAGAAGGAAGGAAAAATGGAAGAAAGAAGAAAGTAGGACAACATTGATTACTGATTCTCTTTCTCCTCCTACTGGAAGAGGAAGAGGCGTTTATGAGGTGGAGGGCAACGAGGATGAAAGACTTCTTCCTGAGGTATGGGCGGGTGAAGAGGAGGAGGAGAGAGATGACGAGGAGGATACAGTAAAACAAGGAAAAATACGAAGATCGAAAGGCGGACTAAAGGAAGCTAAGACCAGAGAAAAAAAAAGTTCGAATCAGTGTTAAAGATCCCGTGAGGAGTATCAGGAAAAGATCTACCGTACTCCTCCTCCTCCTACGCCCTTTCAGGAGTGAGAGAAGTGAGTGATCGAGGGAGGAGATAAACATATACCCCGGGTACTCCTTCAGGTAGGTGTGCCGGAGCAAAGATGGATTCTCGTTCAGTGAGGTGAGAGATGAGTAGAGGAGAAACACGTAAACTATTCCAACGAAGAAACATTTTTACTACAAAAAACACTACATTCAGAGGTACGGGACTTAAATAAAAATGTCACCAAGCTTCTAAACTACAGATTATTTCCCTACAAGGACACTCAGACTCTAAGCTATACCCAGGATGGAAACACTAACTGATTACAGTACAAAAATTTCTTAACTGCAAATGTACTCCTTATTAATGTAGTCTTTACAAAGGTACTCCTTATTAATGTAGACTTTACAAAGGTACTCCTTATTAATGTAGACTTTACAAATGTACTCCTTATTATTGTAGACTTTACAAAGGTACTCCTTATTAATGTAGACTTTACAAAGGTACTCCTTATTAATGTAGACTTTACAAAGGTACTCCTTATTAATGTAGACTTTACAAAGGTACTCCTTATTAATGTAGACTTTACAAAGGTACTCCTTATTAATGTAGACTTTACAAAGGTACTCCTTATTAATGTAGACTTTACAAAGGTACTCCTTATTAATGTAGACTTTGCCAAATGCAATTCTTGACACGTAGATTCTTGCCAAAGGCATTCTTATTAATGCAGACTTTATGTGCTGCAGCTCCTTAGTTACAGACTTTACAAAGGTACTCCTTATTAATGTAGACTTTACAAAGGTACTCCTTATTAATGTAGACTTTACAAAGGTACTCCGAGCTAAATTATCTAAGATGGAGTTGTGGCAAAATTTGTCCTCTGTGTGTTGTCTTTTTCTACGAGTAAACAATGTGATAAAGTCTTCCAGAAGCTGAGAAATGATCTCTTAGTGTCTGGGCTAAGCTAACCTAACCTAACCTAATCTAACCTATCCTATCCTATCACAACCTAACCTAACCTAACAATGACCCTTTTACATGGATCCTTTAGGTCTTGGCCACAATCCTAATAGGTTAGGTTAGGTTAGGTAAGGTTAATGCCTCTTAAGACTGGGCCGATTGGGATTGGGGACATATTAGGCAACAATACTAATGCTTAAAATTATAACTGGGTGCCCATTAGGACCAGTAAACACAATTGATCCATCACAACGCTTAATTGACATACTGTCACCTATACCACACTTCCTTGAGACTTTGGCAACCACCTTTGTTTATACTGGCACTACACGGAAGACAGTGCCATCTTTACCTAATGGCCACAAGATATGACTTAACGACTGTGCCATATTACAGTAGACTTTGATGAAACAATGAGATAAATTATAACCTGGTGAAAAATCTATTGCAATTTCTTACTCTATTGCAATGTATTATAATCTATAGAGTTCTTAAATTACTATGATGACTTATAAAACTGAAGACGATGACTAAGGTGTTGAGTATAATGACTTAAGACATTGAGAAAGATGACCTAAGACATTGAGAAAGATGACTAAGGTGTTGAGTATGATGACTTAAGGCACTGAGGACGATGACTAAGGTGTTGAGTATGATGACTTAAGACACTGAGAACGATGACTAAGGTGTTGCGTATGATGACTTAAGACACTGAGGACGATGATTAAGGTGTTGGGTATGATGACTTAAGACACTGAGAACGATGACTAAGGTGTTGAGTATGATGACTTGAGTGCCTTATCCCTAACGACTTAAAACCTTAAGTAGAATGATTTTCAAGTGTAATTATCCCTTAAGTGAGGATTATTTAAAAGTGTCGAGATCTTAAGTGCAATTACTTAACACTTGGACCACATGTAGTGTTAAGTGCAATTACTTAAGATCTGTGGATTTTGTGGATAATGTCCTAAAGTGCGATTACTTAAGACACTTGGAATGAAAAGATTAATTATTCCAAGTGCGATTACTACTAAACAACTCGACTTGGACTGATGAAGCCTTTAAGTGTGATTAAGTGGCTTTCTTAAGTGTGATTATTTAAAATCTCTTATATCAATGACAGGAGACGTAAATAAGCGTCCTTAAATATCAATTAAGACAATTTCATAGTTACATCCAAATTAATCAAGTTAATTACTTATCGTTTTTGGTTTCAACTATTCAAAAACAACAGCAACAATAAAACAACAATACCAACAATAAACAACAGAAGAAGAAGAACAAGAACAAGAAGAACAAGAACAAGAACTCAATATATCAATCCACTATTATCCTGTTTACTCATCTCTCTCTTTATCTCCTTCCACATCATCTTTATCATCGTCTTAATCTCTTGGCAGTCTTCTTCATCTTTGCCTCGTTTCTTAACTTCCT
>NW_024721942.1:0-18645 GCF_018991925.1 Homarus americanus | reverse complement strand
CCCTGATCGAGTATAACAAAGGGCCTCGTTTGTGTACAACAAAGCCTCCTGATCGAGTATAACAAAGTCCCATGATCGAGTATAAAAAGCCCCCTGATCGAGTATAACAACGTCCTCTGATCGAGTATAACAAAGTCCCCTGATCGAGTATAACAAAGGCCCTTGATCGAGTATAATAAAGGCACCTGATCGAGTATAACAAAAGCCCCCGGTTGAGTATAAGATAGCCTCCTCATCGAGTATAACAAAGTCCCCTGATCGAGTATAACAAAGCCTCCTCATCGAATATAACAAAGTCCCCTGGTCGAGTATAACAAAGTCCCCTGGTCGAGTATAAAAAATGACCCTGATCGAGTATAACAAAGGCCCCGATCGAGTATAAGAAAGTCTCATGATCGAGTATAACAAATTCTTCTGTTTCGAGTATAACAAAGTCACCTGATCGAGTATAATACTCGATCAATGGCCTTTGTTATACTCGATGAGGGGACTTTGTTATACTCGATCAGGGGACTTTGTTATACTCGATCAGGGGGCTTTGTTATACTCGACCAGGGTGCTTTGTTTTACTCGATCAGGGGAGTTTGTTATACTCGATCAGGGGCTTTGTTTTCCAAGATCAGTGGACTTTGTTATACTCCATCATGGTCTTTGTTATACTCCATCAGGGGCCTTTGTTATACTCGACCAGGGGACTTTGTTATACTCAATAAGGGGACTTTGTTACACTTGATCAGGGGATTTTGTAATATTCGATCAGGGGGGCTTTGTTATACTCGACCAGGGGCCTTTGTTATGCTCGATATGGAGACTTTGTTATACTCGACCAGGGTGCTTTGTTATACTCGATCAGGGGACTTTGTAATATTCGATCAGGGGGGCTTTGTTATACTCGACCAGGGGCCTTTGTTATGCTCGATAAGGGGTCTTTGTTATACTCGATTAGGGGACATTACTATACTCGACCAGGGAACTTTGTTATGGTCAACCAGGGGACTTTGTTATACTCAATCAGGGACCATATACCCGATCAGGGAGCTTGTTTTCCATTTACTCAGGGGACTTTGCTTATACCTGATAAGGGACTTTGTTATACCATGATTGGGCTTTTGTTTTACCTGACTGGCGGCCTGTTGGCACCGATCAGGGGACTTTGTTAGACTCCGATGAGGCCCTCGTTATAATTTTATGAGGGGCATTTGTTACCCGATCAAGGGCCTTGCTAAACCTTCCGGATCAGGGACTTTGTTGACCTGATTAGGGGCTTTTGTTATTCTCGCGATCAGGGACTTTTGTTATACCTCCGATCAGGGGCCTTTGTTATTCTCGACCAGGGCCTCGGTTATGCCTTTTTTGGGATCAGAGGCCTTGTGATATACTGGATTAGGGGCTTTTTGTTATACCTGATCATGACTTTGTTATTCTTTTGATCAGCCATTGATATATCTGATCAGGGACTCTTTGCTATACTCGACCAGGGACTTTGTTATACCTTTGATCAGGGACTTACTATACTCGATCAGGGGCCTTTGTTATACTCGATCAGGGGACTTTGTTATACTCGATAAGGGGACTTTGTTATACTCGATGAGGGAGCTTTGATATACTCGATCAGGGGACTTTGTTATACTCGATCAGGGGACTTTGTTATAATCGATGATTGAACTTTGTTAAAAGCGATCAGAGGACTTTGTTATACTCAACCAGGGTCCTTTGTTATGCTCGACTAGTGGCCTTTGTTATACTCGATCAGGTGGGCTTTGTTATATTCGATTAGGGGACTTTGTTATCCTCGATGAGGCGCATTTGTTATACTCGATCAATGGCCTTTGCTATACTTGATCAGGGGACTTTGTTAGACTCGATTAGGGGCCTTTGTTATACTCGATCAGGGGACTTTGATATACACGATCAGTGGGCTTTGATATACTCGACCAGGGGCCTTTGTTATACTCGATCAGGGGCCTTTGTTATACTATATCAGTGGCTTTTGTTATACTCGAACCAGGAGAATTTGTTATACTCGATCATGAGACCTTGTTATACGCGATCAGGGCTCTTTGTTATACTCGATTAGGGGTCTTTGTTATACTCGACCAAGGTGCTTTGTTATGCTCGACCAGTGGCCTTTGTTATACTCGAACTAGGGGAATTTGTTATACTCGATCATGAGACCTTGTTATACTCGATCAGGGCCTTTATTATGCTCGACCAGGGGGTTTTGATATACTCGATCAGGGGACTTTGTTATACTCGATCAGGGGCTTTGTTATACTCGACCAGGGTGCTTTGTTGTGCTCGACCAGGGGACTTAGTTATACTCGATAAGGGGAATTTGTTATACTCGATCAGGGGAATTTGTTATACTCGATGAGGGGCCTTTGTTACACTCGACCAGTGGACTTTGTTATACTCGATCAGGGGGCTTAGTTATTCTCGATCAAGGGGATTTGATATACTCGATGAGGGGGCTTTGTTATACTCGATCAGGGTATTTGTTATACTCGATGATTGGACTTTGTTATACTCGATCAGGGGACTTTGTTATACTCGACCAGGCTCCTTTGTTATGCTCGACCAGTGGCCTTTGTTATACTCGATCAAAGGGCTTTGTTATATTCGATTAGGGGACTTTGTTATACTCGATGAGGGGCAGTTGTTATACTCGATCAAGGGCCTTTGCTATACTCGATTAGGGGACTTTGTTAGACTCGATTAGGGGCCTTTGTTATACTCGTTCAGGGTACTTTGATATACTCGATCTGTGGGCTTTGTTATACTCGATCAGGGGCCTTTGTTATGCTCGATCAGGGGACTTTGTTATACTCGATCAGGAGCCTTTGTTATACTCTATTAGGGGCTTTTGTTATACTCGAACCAGGGGAATTTGTTATACTCGATCATGAGACCTTGTTATACTCGATCAGGGCCTGTATTATGCTCGACCAGGGGGTTTTGATGTACTCGATCAGGGGACTTTGTTATACTCGATCAGGGGGCTTTGTTATACTCGACTAGGGGACTTTGTTGTACTTGATCAGGGGACTTTGTAATATTCGATCAGGGGGGCTTTGTTATACTCGACCAGGGGCCTTTGTTATGATACCGATATGGGACTCTTGTTATACTGGATCAGGGCCTTTGTTATAATTAGACTCAGGAGATCTATACTCGACCAGGGACTTTGTTTATAATTTCCTGGATCAGGACTTTTATACCGATGAGGGCCTTGTTACACCTGACAGGGGACTTGTTATACCTTGATCAGGGGACTTGTTATTCTCGGATCATTAGTGCCTTATATAATTGATGAGGGACCTTGTTATACCGATCAGGCATTTGTTATACCGATGATTGGACTTATATACTCTGATCAGTGGACTTTTGTTATACGACCAGTTGTCCTTTGTTGGTGCTCGACCAGTGGCCTTCCTTGTTATACCATGGAAGGGCTCTGTTATATCTTTGATTAGGGGACTTTGTTATACTCGATGAGGGGCATTTGTTATACTCGTACAAGGGCCTTTGCTATACTCGATCAGGGGACTTTGTTAGACTCGATAAGGGGCCTTTGTTATACTCGATCTGGTGACTTTGATATACTCGATCTGTGGGCTTTGTTATACTCGATCAGGGGCCTTTGTTATCATCGATCAGGGGACTTTGTTATACTCGATCAGGAGCCTTTGTTATACTCTATCAGGGGCTTTTGTTATACTCGAAACAGGGGAATTTGTTATACTCGATCATGAGACCTTGTTATTCTCGATCAGGGCCTTTATTATGCTCGACCAGCGGGTTTTGATATACTCGATGAGGGGACTTTGTTATACTCGTTCAGGGGGCTTTGTTATACTCGACCAGGGTGCTTTGTTGTGCTCGACCAGGGGACTTTGTTATACTCGATAAGGGGAATTTGTTATACTTGATCAGGGGAATTTGTTATATTCGATTAGGGGCCTTTGTTATACTGGATTAGGGGCTTTTGTTATACTCGATCAAGGGACTTTGTTATTCTCGATCAGGGGACTTTCTTATACTCGATCAGGGGGCTTTGCTTATATCGACCAGGGGACTTTGTTATACTCCATCAGGGTCTTTATTATACTCCATCAAGGGCCTTTGTTATTCTCGACCAGGGGACTTTGTTATACTCGATCAGGGGACTTTGTTATATTTGATCAGGGGGCTTTGTAATATTCGATCAGGGGGGCTTTGTTATACTCGACCAGGGGCCTTTGTTATGCTCGATAAGGGGACTTTTCTAAACTCGATCAGGTGCCATTGATATACTCGATCAGGGGACTTTGTTACACTTGACCAGGGGACTTTGTTATACTCGATCAGGGGACTTTATTATACTCGATCAGGGGCCTTTGTTATACTCGACCAGGGGACTTTGTTATACTCGATAAGGTGACTTTGTTATACTCGATGAGGGGGTTTGATATACTCGATCAGGGGACTTTGTTATTCTCGATCAGGGGACTTTGTTATACTCGATGATTGATCTTTGTTAAACGCGATCAGAGGACTTTGTTATACTCAACCAGGGTCCTTTGTTATGCTCGACTAGTGGCCTTTGTTATACTCGATCAGGTGGGCTTTGTTATATTCGATTAGGGGACTTTGTTATCCTCGATGAGGGGCATTTGTTATACTCGATCAAGGGCCTTTGCTATACACGATCAGGGGACTTTGTTAGACTCGATTAGGGGCCTTTGTTATACTCGATCAGGGACTTTGATATACACGATCAGTGGGCTTTGATATACTCGACCAGGGGCCTTTGTTATACTCGATCAGGGGCCTTTGTTATACTATATCAGTGGCTTTTATTATACTCGAACCAGGAGAATTTGTTATACTCGACATGAGACCTTGTTATACGCGATCAGGGCTCTTTGTTATACTCGATTAGGGGTCTTTGTTATACTCGACCAGGGTGCTTTGTTATGCTCGACCAGTGGCCTTTGTTGTACTCGAACCAGGGGAATTTGTAATACTCGATCATGAGACCTTGTTATACTCGATCAGGGCCCTTATTATGCTCGACCAGGGGGTTTTGATATACTCGATCAGGGGACTTTGTTATACTCGATCAGGGGGCTTTGTTATACTCGACCAGGGTGCTTTGTTGTGCTCGACCAGGGGACTTTGTTATTCTCGATCAGGGGACTTTGTTATTCTCGATCAGGAGACTTTTTTATACTCGATGAGGAGGCTTTGTTTTCCTCGATCAGGTGACATTTGTTATACTCCATCTTGGTCTTTGTTATACTCCATCAGGGGCCTTTGTTGTACTCGACAAGGGGAATTTGTTATACTCGATCAGGGGACTTTGTTATACTTAATCAGGGGACTTTGTAATATTCGATCAGGGGGGCTTTGTTATAATCGACCAGGGGCCTTTGTTATGCTCGATAAGGAGACTTTATTATACTCGATCAGGGGCCTTTGTTATACTCGATTAGGGGACGTTACTCTACTCGACCAGGGAAATTTGTTATACACGATCAGGGGATATGTTATACTCGATCAGGGGATATTTTATACTCGATGAGGGGCCTTGGTTTACCTAATCAGGGGACTTTGTTATACTCGATCAGAGGGCTTTGTTTTCCTCGATCAGGGGACTTTGTTATACTCCATCAGGTTCTTTGTTATACTCCATTAGGGGCCTTTGTTATACTCCATCAGGGTCTTTGTTATACTTGATCAGGGGACTTTGTTAAACTTGATCAGGGGACTTTGCATTATTCGATCGGGGGGCTTTTTTATGCTCGACCAGGGGCCTTTGTTATGCTCGATAAGGGGACTTTGTTATACTCGATCAGGAGGCTTTGTTATACTCAACAGGGGGCCTTTGTTATACTCGATCAGGGGCCTTGGTTATACTCGACCAAAGGACTTTGTTATACTCCATCAGGGGCCTTTGTTATACTCGACCAGGGGATTTTGTTATACTCGATTAGGGGACTTTGTTATATTTGATCACTGGATTTTGTAATATTCGTTCAGGGAGCCTTTGTTATACTCGACCAGGGGCCTTTGTTATGCTCGATAAGGAGACTTTGTTATACTCGATCAGGGGCCTTTGTTATTCTCGATCAGGGGACTTTGTTTTACTCGACCAGGGGACTTTGTTATACTCGATCAGGGGACTTTGTTATACTCGATCAGGGGAATTTGTTATACTCGACCAGGGACTTTGTTATACTCGATCAGAGGACTTTGTTATACTCGATGGGTGGACTTTGTTATACTCGATCACGGGACTTTGTTATACTTGATCAGGGGACTTTGTATTATTCGATGAGGGAGGTTTCTTATGCTCGAAGAGGGGCCTTTGTTATGCTCGATAAGTGGACTTTGTTATATTCGATCAGAGGACTTTGTTATTCTCGATTAGGGGCCTTGGTTATACTCGACCAGGGAACTTTGTTATACTCGACCAGGGGACATTGTTATACTCGTTTAGGGGAATTTGTAATACTCGACCAGAGGACTTTGTTATACTCGATAAGGGGACTTTGTTATGCCCGATGAGGGGCCTTGGTTATACACGACCAAAGGACTTTGTTATACTCGACAAAGGGACTTTGTTTTACTCGATCAGGGGACTTTGTTATACTTGATCACTGGACTTTGTAATATTCGATCAGGGGGGCTTTGTTATACTCGACCAGGGGCCTTTGTTATGCTCGATAAGGGGACTTTGTTATACTCGATCAGGGGACTTTGTTATACTCGATCATGGGCCTTTGTTATGCTCGACCAGAGGACTTTGTTATACTCGATCAGGGGACTTTCTTATACTCGATCAGGGGGCTTTGATATACTCGATCAGGGGACTTTGTTATACTCCATCAGGGGCCTTTGTTATACTCGACCAGGGGGCTTTGTTATATTCGATTAGGGGACTTTGTTATACTGGACCAGGGGCCTTTGTTATGGTCAACCATGGGACTTTGTTATACTCAATCAGGGGACTTTGTTATACTCGATGAGGGAGCTTTGTTTTCCTCGACCAGGGGACTTTGTTATACTCGATTAGGGGACTTTGTTATACTCCAGCAGGGGCCTTTGTTATACTCGACCAGGGGACTTTGTTATACTCGATCAGGGGACTTTGTTATACTTGATCACTGGATTTTGTAATATTCTATCAGGGGGCTTTGTTATACTCTACCAGGGTCCTTTGTTATGCTCGACCAGTGGCCTTTGTTATACTCGACCAGGGTGCTTTGTTATATTCGATTAGGGGACTTTGTTATACTCGACCAGGGGCATTTGTTATGGTCAACCAGGGGACTTTGTTATACTCAATCAGGGGACTTTGTTATACTCGATCAGGGAGCTTTGTTTTCCTCGACCAGGTGACTTTGTTATACTCGATTAGGGGACTTTGTTATACTCGATGATTGGGCTTTGTTTTACTCGATGAAGGGCCTTTGTCATAATCGATCAGGGGACTTTGTTAGACTCGATGAGGGGCCCCTGTTATACTCGAAGAGGGGCCTTTGTTATACTCAATCATGGGCCATTGTTATATTCAACCAGGGGACTTTGTTATACTCGATCAGGGGGCTTTGTTATATTCGATAAGGAGACTTTGTTATACTCGATGAGGGGCATTTGTTATACTCGATCAAGGGCCTTTGCTAAACTCGATCAGGGGACTTTGTTAGACTCGATTAGGGGCCTTTGTTATTCTCGATCAGGGGACTTTGTTATACTCGATCAGGGGCCTTTGTTCGATAGATATATAGACAGGAATTGTTACTCGATCATGAGACTTTGTTATACTCTATGAGGGCCGTTATTATACTCGACCAGGGGGGTTTGATATTCTCGATCAGGGGACTTTGTTATACTCGGCAAGGGGGCTTTATTATATTCAATCAGGGGACTTTGTTATATTCGATCAGGGGACTTTGTTATACTCGATCAGGGGCTTTGTTATACTCGATCAGGGTGCTTTGTTATACTCGATCAGGGGACTTTGTTATACTCGATCAGGGGGCTTTGTTTTCCTCGATCAGGGGACTTTGTTATACTCCATCATGGTCTTTGTTATACTCCATTAGGAACCTTTGTTATACTCGACCAGGGGACTTTGTTATACTCAATCAGGGGACTTTGTTACACTTGATCAGGGGACTTTGTAATATTCGATGAGGGGGGCTTTGTTATACTCGACCAGGGACCTTTGTTATGCTCGATAAGGGGACTTTGTTATACTCGATCAGGGGGCTTTGTTATACTCGACCAGGGTGCTTTGTTATACTCGATCAGGGGACTTTGTTATACTCGATCAGGGGGCTTTGTTTTCCTCGATCAGGGGACTTTGTTATACTCGACCAGTGGACTTTTTTATACTCGATCAGGGGACTTTGTTATATTTGATCACTGGACTTTGTAATATTCGATCAGGGCGGCTTTGTTATACTCGACCAGGGGCCTTTTTTATGCTCGATAAGAGACTTTGTTATACTCGATCAGAGGGCTTTGGTTTCCTCAATCAGGGGACTTTGTTATTCTCGATTGGGGGACTTTGTTATACTCGATCAGGGGACTTTGTTATACTCGATCAGAAGACTTTGTTATACTCGATCAGGAGACTTTGTTATACTCGACCAGGGGACTTTGTTATACTCGATCAGGAGGCATTGTTTTACTCGATCAGGGGAATTTGTTATTCTCGATAAGGGGACTTTGTTATACGAGATCAGGGGACTTTGTTTTACTCGATCATGGGCCTTTGTTATACTCGACCAGGAGACTTTGTTATACTCGATTAGGGGACTTTGTTATACTCGATGTAGGGGCTTTGATATATTCGATCAGGGGACTTTGTTATACTCGATCAGGGGACTTTGTTATACCTGATGAGTAGGAGTTGTTATACTCGATCAGGGGACTTTGTTATACTCGACCAGGGTCCTTTCTTATGCTCGACCAGTGGCCTTTGTTATACTCGATCAGGGGGCTTTGTTATATTCGATTATGGGACTTTGTTATACTCGATGAAGGGCATTTGTTATACTCGATCAAGGGCCTTTGTTATACTCGATCAGGGTTATTTGTTATACTCGACCAGGGGACTTTGTTATACTCGACCAGGGGACTTTGTTATATTCGATGAGGAGGCTTTGTTATACTCGATCAGGGGACTTTGTTTTACTCGATCAGGGGACTTTTTTATATTCGATCAAGGACTTTGTTATACTCGATGAGGGGCCTTTATTATACTCGATCAAGGACCTTTGTTATACTCGATCAGGGGACTTTGATATCCTCGATCAGAAGACTTTGTTATACTCGATCAGGGGACTTTGTTATACTCGAACAGGGGACTTTGTTATACTCGATCAGGAGGCTTTGTTATACTCGATCAGGGGACATTACTATACTCGACCAGGGAACTTTGTTATACACGATCAGGGGATATGTTATACTCGATCAGGGGATGTGTTATACTCGATCAGGGGACTTTGTTATACTCGATCAGGTGCCTTTATTATACTCGATCAAGGGCCTTTGCTATACTCGATCAGGGGACTTTGTTATACTCGATCAGAGAACTTTGTTATACTCGATCAGGGGCCTTTGTTATACTCGATCAGGGGACATTTCTATACGCGACCATCGACCAGGGAACTTTGTTATACACGATCAGGTGATTTGTTATACTCGATCAGGTGATGTGTTATACTCGATCAGGGGACTTTGTTATACTCGATCAGGAGGCTTTGTTGTACACAAACGGGGCCCTTTGTTATACTCGATCAAGGGACTTTGTTATACTCGACCATGGGACTTTGTTATACTCGATTAGGGGACTGTGTTATACTCGATCAGGGGGCTTTGGTTTATTCGATTAGGGGACTTTGTTTTACTCGATGAGGGGCATTTGTTATACAGGATCAATGGCGTTTGCTATACTCGATCAGGGGGATTTTGTTATACTAGATCAGGGGACTTTGTAATCCTCGATCAGAAGACTTTGTTGTACTCTATCAGGGGACTTTGTTATACTCGACCAGGGGACTTTGTTATACTCGAACAGGAGGCATTGTCTTACTCGATCAGGTGACATTACTATACTCGACCAGGGAACTTTGTTATACACGATCAGGGTATATGTTATCCTCGATCAGGGGATGTGTTATACTCGATCAGGGGACTTTGTTATACTTGAAAAGGGGACTTTCTTATTCTCGATAAGGGGACTTTGTTATACTCGATTAGGGGACTTTGTTATACTAGATCAAGGGTCTTTGTTATACTAGATCAAGGACTTTGTTATATTCGATCAGGGGCCTTTCTTATATTCGATGAGGGACCTTTGTTATACTCGACCAGGGGCCTTTGTTTTCCTCGATCAGGGGGCTTTGTTATACTCGATCAGGGGATATGTTATACTCAATGAGGGGACTTTGTTATATTCGATCATGGGCCTCTGTTATACTTGACCAGGGGACTTTGTTATACTAGATGAGGGGACTTTGTTATACTCGATCAGGGGACTTTGTTATACCTGATGAGTAGGCTTTGTTATACTCGATCAGGGGACTTTGTAATACTCGACCAGGGTCCTTTCTTATGCTCTACCAGTGGCCTTTGTTATACTCGATCAGGGGTCTTTGTTATATTCGATTAGGGGACTTTGTTATACTCGATGAGGGGAATTTGTTATACTCAATCAAGGGCTTTTGCTATACTCGATCACGGGATTTTGTTATACTAGATTAGGGGACTTTGTTATACTCGATCAGAGGGCTTTGTTATACTCGACCATGGGCCTTTGTTATGCTCGATAAGAGGACTTTGTTATACTCGATCGGGGACTTTGTTTTCCTCGATCAGAGGGCTTTGTTATACTCGATCAGGGGATTTTGTTATACTCGACCAGGGGACATTGTTTTACTCGATCAGGGACTTTTTATATTCGATCAACGGACTTTGTTGTACTCGATCAGGGGCCTTTATTATACTCGATCAAGGACCTTTTTTATACTCTATCAGGGGACTTTGTTATCCTCGATCAGAAAACTTTGTTATACTCGATCAGGGGACTTTGTTATACTCGACCAGGGGACTTTGTTATACTCGATGAGGAGGCTTTGTTATACTCGATCAGGGGACTTTCTTAAACTCGACCAGGAGACTTTGTAATACTCGATCAGGGGACATTACAATACTCGACCAGGAAACTTTGTTATACACAATCAGGGGATATGTTATACTCGACCATGGGACTTTGTTATACGAGATCAGGGGACTTTGTTGTACTCGATCATGGGCCTTTGTTATACTCAATCAGGGGATGTGTTATAGTCGATCAGGGGACGTTGTTATACTCGATGAGGAGGCTTTGTTATACTCAACCGGGGGCCTTTTTTATATTCGATCAGGGGCCTATCAAAACCCCGACATCGAGTATAACAAAGTCCCCTAATCGAGTTTAACAAAGTCCCCTGGTCGAGTATAACAAAGGCCCATGATCGAGTACAATAAAGTCCCCTGATCTCGTATAACAAAGTCCCATGGTCGAGTATAACATATCCCCTGATTGTGTATAACAAAATTTCCTGGTCGAGTATTGTAATGTCCCCTGATCGAGTATAACAAAGTCCCCTGGTCGAGTTTAAGAAAGGCCCCTAATCGAGTATAGCAAAGGCCCTTCATCGAGTATAACTAAGGCCCCCGGTTGAGTATAACAAAGCCTCCTCATCGACTATAACAACGTCCCCTGATCGAGTATAACACATCCCCAGATTGAGTATAACATATCCCCTGATCGAGTATAACAAAGCCCCCTGATCGAGGAAAACAAAGACCCTGGTCGAGTATAACAAAGGTCCCTCATCGAATATAAGAAAGCCCCATGATCGAATATAACAAAGTCCTTGATCGAGTATAACAAAGGCCCTTGATCGAGTATAACAAAGTCCCCTAATCGAGTATAACAAAGTCCCCTTATCGAGAATAACAGAGTCCCCTTTTCGAGTATAACAAAGTCCCTTGATCGAGTATAACAAAGTTCCCTGGTCGAGTATAACAAAATCCCCTAATCGAATATAACAAAGCCCCCTGATCGAGTACAACAAAGGCCACTGGTCGAGCATAACAAAGGACCCTGGTCGAGTGTAACAAAGCCCCCTCATCGAGTATAATAAAGGCCATGATCAAGTATAACAAAATCCCCTGATCTAGTATAACAAAATCCCCTGATCGAGTATAGCAAATGCCCTTGATCCTGTATAACAAATATCCCTCATCGAGTAAAACAAGTCCCCTAATCGAATAAACCAAAGCCCCCTGTTCGAGTATAACAAAGGCCACTGCTCGAGCATAACAAAGTCCCCTGATCGAGTATAACAAAGTCTCCTGATCAAGTATATCAAACCTCCCTTATCGAGTATAACAAAGTCCCCTAATCGAGTATAGCAAAATCCCCTGGTAGGGTATAATAAAGGACCCTGATCGAGTATAACAAAGTCCCGTGATCTAGTATAACAAAGTCCCATGGTCGAGTATAACAAAGTCCCTTGATCGAGTATAACAAAGGGCCCCGTTTGTGTACAACAAAGCCTCCTGATCGAGTAAAACAAAGTCCCCTGATCGAGTATAACAAAGTCCTCTGATCGAGTATAACAAAGTCCCTTGATCGAGTATAACAAATCACCTGATCGTGTATAACAAAGTTCCCTGGTCGAGTATAGAAATGTCCCCTGATCGAGTATAACAAAGGCCCCTGATCGAGTATAACAAAGTCCTCTGATCGTGTATAAAAAAGTCCCCTGATCGAGTATAGCAAAGGCCCTTGATCGAGTATAATAAAGGCACCTGATCGAGTATAACACAGGCCCCCCGGTTGAGTATAAGAAAGTCCTCTCATCGAGGATAACAAAGTCCCCTGATCGCGTATAACAAAGGTCCTTGATCGAGTATAATAAAGGCCCCTAATCGAGTATAACAAAGTCCTTTGATCGAATATAAAAAAGTACCCTGATCGAGTAAAACAAAGTCCCCTGGTCGAGTATAACAAAGTCCTCAGATCGAGTATAACAAAGCCCATTGATCGAGTAAAACAAAGTCCCGTGATCGAGTATAGCAAAGGCCCTTGATCGAGTATAACTAAGGCCCCCGGTTGAGTATAACAAAGCCTCCTCATCGACTATAACAACGTCCCCTGATCGAGTATAACACATCCCCTGATTGAGTATAACATATCCCCTCATCGGTAATAGCGCCCCGATCGAGGAGGTCAGCGCCTTGGTCGAAGGGTCCCCATCGAATAAGTCCTTGATCGAATATATAACAAGTTCCTGACGAGCATAACAGTTCTTTGATCGGGAGTATATCGTTTCACTCAATCGAGTATAATAAACCCCCTTATCGGCTGTCTCGAGTAAAGTCCCCTGATCGAGTATAACAAAGTTCCCGTCGAGTATATGAAATCTCATCGTTCTTGATCGCGCCAACAGCGCCACTGGTCGAGCATAACAGCGACCCTGAGTCGAGGTAAATAAGCCCCTCATCGGTATAATAGCTGTGATCGAGCAAATGATTCTCAATCGACGTTCTGATCGAGTATAACAAAGTCTTCTGATCAAGTATATCAAACCTCCCTCATCGAGTATAACAAAGTCCCCTAATCGAGTATAACAAAATCCCCTGGTAGGGTATAATAAAGGACCCTTCTTCCCTTGTTCCCGAGTTTGATGAATCCGATATGGACGGGTCATTTAGGACTTTTGAGAAAATAGCCGGGAAGAATGAGTGGCCTAAGGACCAGTGGGTGTCGGTGTTAGTTCCTGAATTATGTGGTAAGGCTCGTAGAGTTTATAACTGTTTAGACCAGACTGATGACTATGATAACGTAAAAAAGAATATCCTCACCTCTTATGCTATCACGCGAGATAGATACCGGCAGAAGTTTCGTAAACTCACCAAAACATTTTCACACACCTTTGTTGAGTTTGCTCAAGAAAAGCTTAGGTTTTTCAAGAAGTGGTTAGAGGCTACAGAGACCTCCACATTTCAGGATTTGTTAAACTTGGTAGTCCTGGAGGAGTGGAAGAGCAAGATACCATTTCACATCTTGAAGCATGTGGAGGAGCGTGGAGAGGTTAATTTAGGGCGTGCGGCTGAGCTGGCTGATGCGTACGCCTTGCTGGTGGAGTCACTGGGCAGTAGGAAACGTGGTACTTTCCAGCATGTTAGGTCCTCTGATGATGATAACCTTGGGGACGTGAGTGGTAGGTCGAAAGGTCCCACACCTAACCCCCCTGATGCAACCAAGTTTTATTGTTCTTACTGTAAAAAACCAGGCCATACGATCCAGTCTTGTAAACACCCAAAGTGTCGAACTTCTAAAAGTAGTTCCCTGGATCCCAAATTCAAACCAATAGCAACCACCAATGTGGAAAGGCCCCATCAGGATCTCTTCTCTTCATTCTCCTATGAGGGAAAAATTTCAATCATAGAGGGGTCTCGTTCCTTCCCTATTCGTATACTACGTGATACGGGCGCAGCATAATCTATCCTCCTGTTTAATGTCATTCCTGATATATCTACCGCATTTACTAATGAGAGTGTTCTAATTTCAGATCTCTCATCCCATTCTTCCTATCCCTTAGCTAAAGTGCACCTCCAATGTCCCTTGATTACTGGGGAAGTGCAAGTAGCCGTTAGGAAAGATACTCGATCAGGGTCCTTTGTTATGCTCGACCAGTGGCCTTTGTTGTACTCGATCAGGGGGCTTTGTTATATTCGATTAGGAGATTTTGTTATACTCGACCAGGGAACTTTGTTATACTCGATCAGGGGACTTTGTTATTCTCGATAAGGGGACTTTGTTATACTCGATTAGGGGACTTTATTATACTCGATCAAGGGCCTTTGTTATACTAGATCAAGGACTTTGTTATATTCGATCAGGGGGCTTTCTTATATTCGATGAGGGACCTTTGTTATACTCGATCAGGGGATATGTTATACTCAATCAGGGGATGTGTTATACTCGATCAGGGGACGTTGTTATAGTCGATGAGGAGGCTTTGTTATACTAAACCGGGGGCCTTAGTTACACTCGATCAAGGGCCTTTGCTATACTCGATCACGGGACTTTGTTTTACTCGATCAATGGGCTTTGTTATACTCGATCTGAGGACTTTGTTATACTCGACCAGGGGACTTTGTTTTACTCGATCATGGGACTTTTTTATATTCGATCAAAGGACTTTGTTATACTCGATTAGAGGCCTTTATTATACTCGATCAATGACCTTTGTTATACTCGATCAGGGGACTTTGTTATACTCGATCAGGGGACTTTCTTAAACTCGACTAGGGGAATTTGTTATACTCGATCAGGAGGCTTTCTTATACTCGATCAGGGGACATTACAATACTCGACCAGGAAACTTTGTTATACACGATCAGGGGATATGTTATACTCGACCATGGGACTTTGTTATACGAGATCAGGGGACTTTGTTATACTCGATCATGGGCCTCTGTTATACTCGACCAGGGACTCCTGCCGTACCATTGTGGACTCATACCTGATCAGGGATTCTTGTTACACCTGATGAGCAGGCTTTGTTATACTCGATCAGGGGACTTTGTAACACTGGACCAGGTCCTTTTCTATGCCTCACGGTATTCTCGGTTATACTCGATCAGGGGGCCGGTTATATTCGATTAGGGATCTTGTTATACCTGATGAGGGGCATTTGTTATACTCCAATCAAGGGCCTTAAGCAGTACCGATCACGGACGGCAGTACCAGATTGGCGCGACTTTGTTATGTTCCCATCAGAGGGTTTTGGGTGTACCTTAATTGAAGGGCCCCTTGTTATGCTCGATAAGAGGAATTTGTTGTACTCGATCGGGGGTCTTTGTTTTCCTCGATCAGGGGCTTTGTTATACTCGATCAGGGGACTTTGTTATACTCGACCAGGGGACATTGTTTTACTCGATCAGGGACTTTTTTATATGCGATCAACGGACTTTGTTGTACTCGATCAGGGGCCTTTATTATACTCGATCAAGGACCATTTTTATACTCTATCAGGGGACTTTGTTATCCTCGATCAGAAGACTTTGTTATACTCGATCAGGGGACTTTGTTATACTCGACCAGGGGACTTTGTTATACTCGATGAGGAGGCTTTGTTATACTCGATCAGGGGACATTACTATACTCGACCAGGGAACATTGTTATACACGTTCAAGGGATATGTTATACTCGATCAGGAGATGTGTTATACTCGATCAGGGGACTTTGTTATACACGATCAGGAGGCTTTGTTATACTCAACCAGGGCCTTTGTTATACTCGATCATGGGCCTTTATTATACTCGATCAGCTGATTTTGTTATACTTGACCATGAGACTTTGTTGTACTCGATCAGGGGACTTTGCTATACTCGATCATGGGCCTTTATTATACTCGATCAGGGCCTTTGTTATACTCGATCAGGGTTATTTGTTATACTCGACCAGGGGACTTTGTTATACTCGACCAGGGGACTTTGTTATATTCGATGAGGAGGCTTTGTTATACTCGATCAGGGGACTTTGTTATACTCGATGAGCAGGCTATCTTATACTCAACCGGGGGCTTTTGTTATACTCGATCAGGTGCCTTTATTATACTCGATCAAGGGCCTTTGTTATACTCGATCATGGGACTTTGTTATACTCGATCAGAGGACTTTGTTATACTCGATCAGGGGGCTTTGTTATACTCGATCATGGGACATTACTATACTCGACCAGAGAACTTTGTTATACACGATCAGGTGATATGTTAAACTCGATCAGGGGATGTGTTATACTCGATCAGGGGACTTTGTTATACTCGATCAGGAGGCTTTGTTGTACTCAAACGGGGCCCTTTGTTATACTCGATCAGGGGCATTTGTTATACTCGATCAAGGGCCTTTGCTATTCTCGATCAGGGGATTTTGTTATACTAGATGAGGGGACTTTGTTATACTCGATGAGGGGCCTTTATTATATTCGACCAGGGGACTTTGTTATACTCGATTTGGGGGATTTTGTTATACACGATGAGGGGGCTTTGATATACCCGATTAGGGGGCTTTGTTATATTCGATTAGTGGATTTTGTTATACTCGACCAGGGAAGTTTGTTATACTCGATCAGGGGACTTTGTTATACTCGAAAAGGGGACTCTGTTATTCTCGATAAGGGGACTTTGTTATACTCGATTAGGGGACTTTGTTATACTCGATCAAGGGCCTTTGTTATACTTGATCAAGGACTTTGTTATATTCGAACAGGGGGCTTTCTTATATTCGATGAGGGACCTTTGTTTTACTCGACCTGGGGCCTTTGTTTTCCTCGATCAGGGGGCTTTGTTATACTCGATCAGGGGATATCTTATACTAAATCTGGAGATGTGTTATACTCGATCAGGGGACGTTGTTATAGTCGATGAGGAGGCTTTGTTATACTCAACCGGGGGCCTTAGTTATACTCGATCAAGGGCCTTTGCTATACTCGATTAGGGGCCTTTATTATACTCGATCAAGGACCTTTGTTATACTCGATCAGGGGACTTTGTTATCCTCGATGAGAGGACTTTGTTATACTCGATCAGGGGACTTTCTTAAACTCGACCAGGAGACTTTGTTTTACTCGATCAGGGGACATTACAATACTCGACCAGGAAACTTTGTTATACACAATCAGGGGATATGTTATACTCGACCATGGGACTTTGTTATACGAGATCAGGGGACTTTGTTGTACTCGATCATGGGCCTTTGTTATACTCGACCAGGGGACTTTGTTATAGTCGATTAGGGGACTTTGTTATACTCGATGTCGGGGTTTTGATAGGCCCCTGATCGAGTATAAAAAAGGCCCCCGGTTGAGTATAACAAAGCCTCCTCATCGTGTATAACAACGTCTCCTGATCGAGTATAACACATCCCCTGATTGAGTATAACATATCCTCTGATCGTGTATTACAAAGTACTCTAATCGAATATAACAAAGTCCCCTGATCGAGTATAACAAAGGCCCTTGATCGAGTATAACAAAGTTCCCTAATCGAGTATAACAAAGTCCCCTTATCGAGAATAACAAAGTCCCCTTCTCGGGTATAACAAAGTTCCCTGATCGAGTATAACAAAGTTCCCTAATCGAGTATAACAAAGTCCCCTTATCGAGAATAACAAAGTCCCCTTCTTGGGTATAACAAAGTCCCCTGATAGAGTATAACAAAGTTCCCTGGTCGAGTATAACAAAGGCCCACGATTGAATATAACAAATACCCCTGATCGAGTATAACAAAGTCCCCTGATCGAGTATAACAAAGTCCCCTGATCGAGTATAACAAAGTTTCCTGATCGCGTATATCAAAGCCCCCTCATCGAGTATAACAAAGTCCCCTGATCTAGTATAACAAAGTCCCATGGTCGAGTATAACAAAGTCCCTTTATCGAGTATAACAAAGGCCCCTGATCGAGTATAACAAAGGGCCGCGTTTGTGTACAACAAAGCCTCCTGATCGAGTATAACAAAGTCCCCTGATCGAGTATAACACATCCCCTGATCGAGTTTAACATATCACCTGATCGTGTATAACAAAGTT
>NW_024721941.1:0-25041 GCF_018991925.1 Homarus americanus | reverse complement strand
GATTTGGTAAAACGTTGCTCTGATCACCTAAGCGGCACGGGTGGTCCCCATTAGAGGTTCAAGGCGCCATAAGCTCGTTCAACAGGATTTGTGTGAAATATAACAGAGTCTAGGACTGCTTTTATTGTCCTGGTGGCCCAGAGGTAGCGTTCCCCGGTCACAATTATAAGATCGTGGGCTCGAATCCTGGTGGGGTGAGGTGTTGATTATATGTAGAAATCTGCGTGCTTTATTAGGCTAATGAAATATATATCGATCCACGTGTTTCGAAGCCGGATCTGGTAAAACGTTGCTCTGAACACCTAAGCGGCACTGGTGGTCCCCAGTAGAGGTTCACGCCGCCATAAGCTCGTTGAACAGGTTTTGCGTGAAATATAACAGAGTCAAGGACTGCTTTTAGTGTCCTGGTGGTCCACAGGTAGCGTTCCCTCGTCACAATTATACGATTTTGGGTTTGAATCCTGCTGGGGTGAGGTGTTGATTATATGTAGAAGTCCGTGTGCTTTATTGGGATAATGAAATATATATGAATCCTCGTTTTTCGAAGCCGGATTTGGTAAAACGTTGCTCTGATCACCTAAGCGGCACGGGTGGTCCCCATTAGAGGTTCACGTTGCCATAAGCTCATTCAACGAGGCTTTGTGTGAAACATAACAGATTCTAGGACTGCTTTTAGTCTCCTGGTGGCCCAGAGGTAGCGTTCCCTGGTCACAATTATAAGATTGTGGGTTTGAATCCTGGTGGGGTGAGGTGTTGATTATATGTAGAAGTCCGCGTGCTATATTGGGCTAATGAAATATATATGGATCCTCGTGTTTCGAAGCCGGATTTGTTAAAACGTTGCTCTGAACACCTAAGCGGCACTGGTGGTCCCCAGTAGAGGTTCACGGCGCCATAAGCCTGCTGGTGCTTTTGTGAAATATAGCAGAGCCGGCGATCGCTTTTGTGTCTTGTGGTCCAGAGGTAGCGTCTCCGTCACAATTGGTGACCGGGTTCAAATGCTGTTGGGATGAGGTGTTGATTATATGTAGAAGTCCGCGTGCTTTATTGGGCTAATGAAATATATATGGATCCTCGTTTTTCGAAGCCGGATTTGGTAAAACGTTGCTCTGATCACCTAAGCGGCACGGGTGGTCCCCGTTAGAGGTTCACACCGTCATAACGTCGTTGAACAGGCTCTGTGTGAAATATAGCAGAGTCAAGGTCTGCTTTTATTGACCTGGTATCCCAGAGGCAGCCTTCCCCGGTCACAATTATAAGATTATGGGTACGAATTCTGGTGGGGTGAGGTGTTGATTATATGTAGAAGCCCGTGTGATTATTGGGCAATTGAAATATATATGGATCCTCGTGTTTCGAAGCCGGATTTGGTAAAACGTTGCTCTGAACACCTAAGCGGCACTGGTGGTCCCCATTAGAGCTTCATGGCGCCATAATCTCGTTGAACAAGCTTTGTGTGAAATATAACAGAATCTAGGAATGCTTTTAGTCTCCTGGTGGCCCAGAGGTAGCGTTTCCCGGTCACAATTATAAGATTGTGGGTTCGAATACTGGTGGGATGAGGTGTTGATTATATGTAGAAGTCCGTGTTCTATATTGGGCTAATGAAATATATATGGATCCTCGTATTTCGAAGCTGGATTGGGTAAAACATTGCTCTGATCACCTAAGCGGCACGGGTGGTTCCCATTAGAGGTTCACGGCGCCATAAGCTCATTGAACAGGCTTTGTGTGAAATATAACAGAGTTTGGAATGCTTTTAGTGTCGTGGTGGCCCAGAGGTAGCGTTCCCCGGTCACAATTATAAGATTTTGGGTTCGAATCCTGGTGGGGTGAGGTGTTGATTATATGTAGAAGTCAGCGTGCTTTATTGAGCTAATGAAATATATATGGATCCTCGTGTTTCGAAGCCGGATTTGGTAAAACGTTGCTCTGAACACCTAAGCGGCACTGGTGGTCCCCAGTAGAGGTTCACGGCGCCATAAGCTCATTCAACAGGCTTTGTGTGAAATATAACAGAGTCTAGGACT
Source organism: Homarus americanus (assembly GCF_018991925.1). NCBI lineage: Eukaryota > Metazoa > Arthropoda > Malacostraca > Decapoda > Nephropidae > Homarus > Homarus americanus. Next base: position 23,011 of record NW_024721941.1, on the reverse strand, counting down.
GCTTTTAGTCTCCTGGTGGCCCAGAGGTAGCGTTCCCCGGTAACAATTATAAGATTGTGGGTTTGAATCCTGGTGGGGTGAGGTGTTGATTATATTTAGAAGTCCGCGTGCTTTATTGGGGTAATGTAATATACATGGCTCCTCGTGTTTCGAAGCCGGATTTGGTAAAACGTTGCTCTGATCACCTAAGCGGCACGGGTGGTCCCTATTAGAGGTTCACACCGTCATAACGTCGTTGAACAGGCTTTGTGTGAAATATAGCAGAGGCAAGGACTGCTTTTATTGTCCTGGTAGCCCAGAGGCAGCCTTCCCCGGTCACAATTATACGATCGTGGGTTCTAATTCTGGTGGGGTGAGGTGTTGATTATATGTAGAAGCCCGTGTGATTATTGGGCAATTGAAATATATATGGATCGTCGTGTTTCGAAGCCGGATTTGGTAAAACGTTGCTCTGAATACCTAAGCGGCACTGGTGGTCCCCATTAGAGCTTCATGGCGCCATAATCTCGTTGAACAAGCTTTGTGTGAAATATAACAGAGTCTAGGACTGCTTTTAGTCTCCTGGTTGACCAGAGGTAGCGTTTCCCGGTCACAATTATAAGATTGTGGGTTCGAATCCTGGTGGGGTGAGGTGTTGATTATATGTAGAAGTCCGCGTGCTTTATTGGGCTAATGAAATATATATGGATCCTCGTGTTTCGAAGCCGGATTTGGTAAAACGTTGCTCTGAACACCTAAGCGGCACTGGTGGTCCCCAGTAGAGGATCACGGCGCCATAAGCTCGTTGAACAGGCTTTGCGTGAAATGTAACAGAGTCTAGGAATGCTTTTAGTGTCCTGGTGGTCCACAGGTAGCATTCCCTGGTCACAATTTTTCAGATTTTGGGTTTGAATCCTGGTGGGGTGAGGTGTTGATTATATATAGAAGTCCGCGTGCTTTATTGGGCTAATGAAATATATATGGATCCTCGTTTTTCGAAGCCGGATTTGGTAAAACGTTGCTCTGATCACCTAAGCGGCACGGGTGGTCCCCATTAGAGGTTCACGGCGCCATAAGCTCGTTGAACAGGCTTTGTGTGAAATATAACAGAGTCTAGGACTGCTTTTAGTGTCTTGGTGGTCCAGTGGTAGCGTTCCCCGGTCACAATTATAAGATCGTGGGTTCAAATGCTGGTGGGATGAGGTGTTGATTATATGTAGAAGTCCGCGTGCTTTATTGGGCTAATGAAATATATATGGATCCTCGTGTTTCGAAGCCGGATTTGGTAAAACATTGCTCTGATCACCTAAGCGGCACGGGTGGTCCCCATTAGAGGTTCACGGCGCCATAAGCTCAATCAACACTCTTTGTGTGAAATATAACAGAGTCTAGGACTGCTTTTAGTGTCCTGGTGGCCCAGAGGTAGCATTCCCCGGTCACAATTATAAGATCATAGGTTTGAATCCTGGTGGGGTGAGGTGTTGATTATATGTAGAAGTCTGTGTGCTTTATTGGGCTAATGAAATATATATGGATCCTCGTGTTTCGAAGCCGGATTTGTTAAAACATTGCTCTGATCACCTAAGCGGCACGGATGGCCCCCATTAGAGGTTCACGTTGCCATAAGCTCATTCAACAGGCTTTGTGTGAAACATAACAGATAAGAGGACTGCTTAGTCTCCCCAGGCCCAGAGTGTAGCGTTCCCGGTCACAATTCTGTCAGGGTTTGAATCCTGGTGGGGTGGAGGTAAGTTACCCATGTAGAAGTCCCGCGCTTTTATTAAATAGCTAATGAAGTATATATGGATCCTCGTGTTTCGAAGCCAGATTTGGTAAAACGTTGCTCTGAACACCTAAGCGGCACTGGTGGTCCCCAGTAGAGGTTCACGGCGCCATAAGCTCGTTGAACAGGCTTTGTGTGAAATATAGCAGAGTCAAGGACTGCTTTTAGTGTCTTGGTGGTCCAGAGGTAGCGTTCCCCGGTCATAATTATAAGATCGTGGGTTCAAATGCTGTTGGGATGAGGTGTTGATTATATGTAGAAGTCCGCGTGCTTTATTGGGCTAATGAAATATATATGGATCCTCGTTTTTCGAAGCCGGATTTGGTAAAACGTTACTCTGATCACCTAAGCGGCACGGGTGGTCCCCGTTAGAGGTTCACACCGTCATAACGTCGTTGAACAGGCTCTGTGTGAAATATAGCAGAGTCAAGGACTGCTTTTATTGACCTGGTACTAGAGGCACTTCCCCGGTCACAATTATAAGATTGTGGGTACGAATTCTGGTGGGGTGAGGTGTTGATTATATGTAGAAGCCCGTGTGATTATTGGGCAATTGAAATATATATGGATCCTCGTGTTTCGAAGCCGGATTTGGTAAAACGTTGCTCTGAACACCTAAACGGCACTGGTGGTCCCCATTAGAGCTTCATGGCGCCATAATCTCGTTGAACAAGCTTTGTGTGAAATATAACAGAGTCTAGGACTGCTTTTAGTCTCCTGGTGGCCCAGAGGTAGCGTTTCCCGGTCACAGTTATAAGATTGTGGGTTCGAATCCTGGTGGGATGAGGTGTTGATTATATGTAGAAGTCCGCGTGCTTTATTGGGCTAATGAAATATATATGGATCCTCGTTTTTCGAAGCCGGATTTGGTAAAACGTTGCTCTGATCACCAAAGCGGCACGGGTGGTCCCCATTAGAGGTTCAAGGCGCCATAAGCTCGTTCACGCAGATTTCCAGGAATATAACAGAGCCCAGGGACTGCTTTATTGTCCCAGGCCCAGAGGTAGCGTCTCCCCCGGGTCACAATTATATGCAAGATCGCGGGCTCAACTGGTGGGGTGAGGTGTTGATTATATGTAGAAATCTGTGTGCTTTATTAGGCTAATGAAATATATATCGATCCACGTGTTTCGAAGCCGGATTTGGTAAAACGTTGCTCTGATCACCTAAGCGGCACGGGTGGTCCCCATTAGAGGTTCACGGCGCCATAAGCTCGTTGAACAGGTTTTGCGTGAAATATAACAGAGTCTAGGACTGCTTTTAGTGTCCTGGTGGTCCACAGGTAGCGTTCCCTCGTCACAATTATTCGATTTTGGGTTTGAATCCCGCTGGGGTGAGGTGTTCATTATATGTAGAAGTCCGTGTGCTTTATTGGGCTAATGAAATATATATGGATCCTCGTTTTTCGAAGCCGGATTTGGTAAAACGTTGCTCTGATCACCTAAGCGGCACGGGTGGTCCCCATTAGAGGTTCACGGCGCCATAAGCTTGTTCAACAGGCTTTGTGTGAAATATAACAGCGTTCTAGGACTGCTTTTAGTCTCCTGGTGGCCCAGAGGTAGCATTCCCTGGTCACAATTATAAGATTGTGGGTTTGAATCCTGGTGGGGTGAGGTGTTGATTATATAGAGAAGTCCGCGTGCTTTATTGGGCTAATGAAATATATATGGATCCTCGTGTTTCGAAGCCAGATTTGGTAAAACGTTGCTCTGAACACCTAAGCGGCACTGGAGGTCCCCAGTAGAGGTTCACAGCGCCATAAGCTCGTTGAACAGGCTTTGTGTGAAATATAGCAGAGTCAAGGACTGCTTTTAGTGTCTTGGTGGTCCAGAGGTAGCGTTCCCCGGTCACAATTATAAGATCGTGGGTTGAAATGCTGTTGGGATGAGGTGTTGATTATATGTAGAAGCCTGTGTGATTATTGGGCAATTGAAATATATATGGATCCTCGTGTTTCGAAGCCGGATTTGGTAAAACGTTGCTCTGAACACCTAAGCGGCATTGGTGGTCCCCATTAGAGCTTCATGGGGCCATAATCTCGTTGAACAAGCTTTGTGTGAAATATAACAGAGTCTAGGACTGCTTTTTGTCTCCTTGTGGCCCAGAGGTAGCGTTTCCCGGTCACAATTATCAGATTGTGGGTTCGAATCCTGGTGGGATGAGGTGTTGATTATATGTAGAAGTCCGCGTGCTATATTGGGCTAATGAAATATATATGGATCCTCGTATTTCGAAGCCGGATTGGGTAAAACATTGCTCTGATCACCTAAGCGGCACGGGTGGTTCCCATTAGAGGTTCACGGCGCCATAAGCTCATTGAACAGGCTTTGTGTGAAATATAACAGAGTCTAGGAATGCTTTTAGTGTCCTGGTGGCCCAGAGGTACATTCCCCGGTCACAATTATAAGATTTTGGGTTCGAATCCTGGTGGGGTGAGGTGTTGATTATATGTAGAAGTCCACGTGCTTTATTGGGCTAATGAAATATATATGGATCCTCGTGTTTCGAAGCCGGATTTGGTAAAACGTTGTTCTGAACACCTAAGCGGCACTGGTGGTCCCCAGTAGAGGTTCACGGCGCCATAAGCTTGTTGAACAGGCTTTGCGTGAAATATAACAGAGTCTAGGACTGCTTTTAGTGTCCTGGTGGTCCACAGGTAGCATTCCCTGGTCACAATTATAAGATTTTGGGTTTGAATCCTGGTGGTCCACAGGAAGCGTTTCCAGGTCACAATTATAAGATTTTGGGTTTGAATCCTTGTGGGGTGAGGTTTTGATCATATGTAGAAGTCCGGGTGCTTTATTGGGCTAATGAAATATATATGGATCCTCGTTTTTCGAAGCCGGATTTGGTAAAAAAATGCTCTAATCACCTAAGCGGAACGGGTGGTCCCCATTAGAGGTTCACGGCGCCATAAGCTCGTTAAAAAGGCTTTGTGTGAAATATAACAGAGTCTAGGACTGCATTTAGTGTCCTGGTGGCCCAGAGGTAGCGTTCCCCGGTCACAATTATAAGATCGTGGGTTCGAATCCTGGTGGGGTGAGGTGTTGATTTTATGTAGAAATCTGCGTGCTTTATTAGGCTAATGAAATATATATCGATCCTCGTGTTTCGAAGCAGGATTTGGTAAACCGTTGCTCTGAACGCCTAAGCGGCACTGGTGGTCCCCAGTAGAGGTTCACGGCGCCATAAGCTCATTCAACAGGCTTTGTGTGAAATATAACAGAGTCTAGGACTGCTTTTAGTCTCCTGGTGGCCCAGAGGTAGTGTTCCCCGGTAACAATTATAAGATTGTGGGTTTGAATCCTGGTGGGGTGAGGTGTTGATTATATTTAGAAATCCGCGTGCTTTATTGGGGTAATATAATATACATGGCTCCTCGTGTTTCGAAGCCGGATTTAGTAAAACGTTGCTCTGATCACCTAAGCGGCACGGGTGGTCCCTATTAGAGGTTCACACCATCATAACGTCGTTGAACAGGCTTTGTGTGAAATATAGCAGAGGCAAGGACTGCTTTTATTGTCCTGGTAGCCCAGAGGCAGCCTTCCCCGGTTACAATTATACGATCGTGGGTTCGAATTCTGGTGGGGTGAGGTGTTGATTATATGTAGAAGTCCGCGTGCTTTATTGGGCTAATAAAATATATATGGATCCTCGTGTTTCGAAGCCGGATTTGGTAAAACGTTGCTCTGAACACCTAAGCGGCACTGGTGGTCCCCAGTAGAGGATCACGGCGCCATAAGCTCGTTGAACAGGCTTTGCGTGAAATGTAACAGAGTCTAGGACTGCTTTTAGTGTCCTGGTGGTCCACAGGTAGCATTCCCTGGTCACAATTATCAGATTTTGGGTTTGAATCCAGGTGGGGTGAGGCGTTGATTATATGTAGAAGTCCGCGTGCTTTATCGGGCTAATGAAATATATATGGATCCTCGTTTTTCGAAGCCGGATTTGGTAAAACGTTGCTCTGATCACCTAAGCGGCACAGGTGGTCCCCATTAGAGGTTGACGGCGCCATAAGCTCGTTCAACAGGATTTGTGTGAAATATAACAGAGTCTAGGACTGCTTTTATTGTCCTGGTGGCCCAGAGGTAGCCTTCCCCGGTCACAATTATAAGATCGTGGGCTCGAATCCTGGTGGGGTGAGGTGTTGATTATATGTAGAAATCTGCGTGCTTTATTAGGCTAATGAAATATATATCGATCCACGTGTTTCGAAGCCGGATCTGGTAAAACGTTGCTCTGAACACCTAAGCGGCACTGGTGGTCCCCAGTAGAGGTTCACGCCGCCATAAGCTCGTTGAACAGGTTTTGCGTGAAATATAACAGAGTCAAGGACTGCTTTTAGTGTCCTGGTGGTCCACAGGTAGCGTTCCCTCGTCACAATTATACGATTTTGGGTTTGAATCCTGCTGGGGTGAGGTGTTGATTATATGTAGAAGTCCGTGTGCTTTATTGGGCGAATGAAATATATATGGATCCTCGTTTTTCGAAGCCGGATTTGGTAAAACATTGCTCTGATCACCTAAGCGGCACGGATGGTCCCCATTAGAGGTTCACGTTGCCATAAGCCGTCTAACAGGTTGTGTGAAATATAACAGCTCTAGGACTGTTTAAACCTAAAGGCCCAGAGGTAGCTCTACCGCTACCTTATAAGATCATGGTTTGACTCCTGTAAGTGAGGTGTTATATCAGGAAGTCTGGCGTGGCTTTGCCAGCTAATGAAATATATATGGATCCTCGCCGTTTTTCGAAGCCGGATTTGCAAACGTTGCTCTACCTAAGCCGCACGGGTGAAGTCCCCGGCTAGGAGGTTCCACGCCATGCTTGTTCACCAGGCTTTGTGTGAAATATAACAATGCCGGTAATCGCTTTTTAGTAACCCCAGGCCCAGAGGTAGCGTTCCCTGGTCACAATTATAAGATCAGGTTTGAACTTGCGGGGTGAGTGTTGGATTAGGCGTAGAAGTCCGCGTGCTTTACTGGGCTAATGAAATATATATGGATCCTCGTGTTTCGAAGCCGGATTTGGTAAAACGTTGATCTGAACACCTAAGCGGCACTGGTGGTCCCCAGTAGAAGTTCACGGCGCCACAAACTCGTTGAACAAGCTTTGCGTTAAATATAACAGAGTCGAAGACTGCTTTTAGTGTCGTGGTGGTCCACAGGTAGCGTTCCCTGGTCACAATTATAAGATTTTGGGTTTGAATCCTGGTGGGTGAGGTGTTGATTATATGTAGAAGTCCGCTGCGTTTTATTGGCCAATGAAATATATACGATCCTCGTTTTTCGAAGCCGGATTTGGTAAAACGTTGCTCTGATCACCTGCTTAACGGGTGGTCCCCATTAGAGGTTCACACGCGCCTTAAGCTCGCTGAACAGGCCTTTGTGTGAAATATAACAGAGTTCAGGACTGCTTTAGTGTCCTGGTGGTCCAGTGGCACGTTCCCCGTCACAATTATAAGATCGTGGGTTCAAAATGCTGGTGGGATGAGGTGTTGATTATATGTAGAAGTCCGCGTGCTTTATTGGGCTAATGAAATATATATGGATCCTCGTGTTTCGAAGCCGGATTTGGTAAAACATTGCTCTGATCACCTAAGCGGCACTGGTGGTCCCCATTAGCGGTTCACGGCGCCATAAGCTCAATCAACACTCTTTGTGTGAAATATAACAGAGTCTAGGACTGCTTTTAGTGTCCTGGTGGCCCAGAGGTAGCATTCCCCGGTCAGAATTATAAGATCATAGGTTTAAATCCTGGTGGGGTGAGGTGTTGATTATATGTAGAAGTCTGTGTGCTTTATTGGGCTAATGAAATATATATGGATCCTCGTGTTTCGAAGCCGGATTTGTTAAAACATTGCTCTGATCACCTAAGCGGCACGGATGGCCCCCATTAGAGGTTCACGTTGCCATAAGCTCATTCAACAGGCTTTGTGTGAAACATAACAGATAAGAGGACTGCTTTTAGTCTCCTGGTGGCCCAGAGGTAGCGTTCCCTGGTCACAATTCTAAGCTTGTGGGTTTGAATCCTGGTGGGGTGAGGTGTTGACTATATGTAGAAGTCCGCGTGCTTTATTGGGCTAATGAAGTATATATGGATCCTCGTGTTTCGAAGCCGGATTTGGTAAAACGTTGCTCTGAACACCTAAGCAGCACTGGTGGTCCCCAGTAGAGGTTCACGGCGCCATAAGCTCGTTGAACAAGCTTTGTGTGAAATATAACAGAGTCTAGGACTGCTTTTAGTCTCCTGGTGGACCAGAGGTAGCGTTTCCCGGTCACAATTATAAGATTGTGGGTTCGAATCCTGGTGGGGTGAGGTGTTGATTATATGTAGAAGTCCGCGTGCTTTATTGGGCTAATGAAATTTATATGGATCCTCGTGTTTCGAAGCCGGGTTTGGTAAAACGTTGCTCTGAACACCTAAGCGGCACTGGTGGTTCCCAGTAGAGGATCACGGCGCCATAAGCTCGTTGAACAGGCTTTGCGTGAAATGTAACAGAGTCTAGGACTGCTTTAAGTGTCCTGGTGGCTCAGCGGTAGCGTTCCCCGGTCACAATTATAAGATCGTGGGTTCGAATGCTGGTGGGGTGAGGTGTTGATTAAGCGTGAAGTCCTGCTGCCATTGGGCTAATGAAATATATATGGATCCTCGCTGAAGCCGGATTTGGTAAAACGTTGCCTGATCACCTAAGCGTACCACCGGGTGGTCCCTATTAGGAGGTTTCGCGCCATAAGCTCGCTGAACAGGCTGCAGTAGCCATAACAGAGTCTAGACTGCTTTAGCGTCTTGGTGGTCCAGTGGTAGCGTTCCCCGGTCACAATTATATGATCGTGGGTTCAAATGCTGGTGGGATGAGGTGTTGATTATATGTAGAAGTCCGCGTGCTTTATTGGGCTAATGAAATATATATGGATCCTCGTGTTTCGAAGCCGGATTTGGTAAAACATTGCTCTGAACACCTAAGCGGCACGGGTGGTCCCCATTAGAGGTTCACGGCGCCATAAGCTGGTTGAACAGGCTTTGTGTGAAATATAGCTGAGTCAAGGACTGCTTTTAGTGTCTTGGTGGTCCAGAGGTAGCGTTCCCCGGTCACAATTATAAGATCGTGGGTTCAAATGCTGTTGGGATGAGGTGTTGATTATATGTAAAAGTCCGCGTGCTTTATTGGGCTAATAAAATATATATGGATCCTCGTTTTTCGAAGCCGGATTTGGTAAAACGTTGCTCTGATCACCTAAGCGGCACGGGTGGTCCCCGTTAGAGGTTCACACCGTCATAACGTCGTTGAACAGGCTCTGTGTGAAATATAGCAGAGCCAAGGACTGCTTTTATTGACCTGGTATCCCAGAGGCAGCCTTCCCCGGTCACAATTATAAGATTGTGGGTACGAATTCTGGTGGGGTGAGGTGTTGATTATACGTAGAAGCCCGTGTGATTATTGGGCAATTGAAATATATATGGATCCTCGTGTTTCGAAGCCGGATTTGGTAAAACGTTGCTCTGAACACCTAAGCGGCACTGGTGGTCCCCATTAGAGCTTCATGGCGCCATAATCTCGTTGAACAAGCTTTGTGTAAAATATAACAGTCTAGGACTGCTTTTAGTCTCCTGGTGGCCCAGAGGTAGCGTTTCCCGGTCACAATTATAAGATTGTGGGTTCGAATCCTGGTGGGATGAGGTGTTGATTATATGTAGAAGTCCGCGTGCTTTATTGGGCTAATGAAATATATATGGATCCTCGTTTTTCGAAGCCGGATTTGGTAAAACGTTGCTCTGATCACCAAAGCGGCACGGGTGGTCCCCATTAGAGGTTCAAGGCGCCATAAGCTCGTTCAACAGGATTTGTGTGAAATATAACAGAGTCTAGGACTGCTTTTATTGTCCTGGTGGCCCAGAGGTAGCGTTCCCCGGTCACAATTATAAGATCGTGGGCTCGAATCCTGGTGGGGTGAGGTGTTGATTATATGTAGAAATCTGTGTGCTTTATTAGGCTAATGAAATATATATCGATCCACGTGTTTCGGAGCCGGATTTGGTAAAACGTTGCTCTGATCACCTCAGCGGCACGGGTGGTCCCCATTAGAGGTTCACGGCGCCATAAGCTCGTTGAACAGGTTTTGCGTGAAATATAACAGAGTCTAGGACTACTTTTAGTGTCCTGGTGGTCCACAGGTAGCGTTCCCTCGTCACAATTATACGATTTTGGGTTTGAATCCCGCTGGGGTGAGGTGTTCATTATATGTAGAAGTCCGTGTGCTTTATTGGGCTAATGAAAAATATATGGATCCTCGTTTTTCGAAGCCGGATTTGGTAAAACGTTGCTCTGATCACCTAAGCGGCACGGGTGGTCCCCATTAGAGGTTCACGGCGCCATAAGCTTGTTCAACAGGATTTGTGTGAAATATAACAGAGTCTAGGACTGCTTTTATTGTCCTGGTGGCCCAGAGGTAGCCTTCCCCGGTCACAATTATAAGATCGTGGGCTCGAATCCTGGTGGGGTGAGGTGTTGATTATATGTAGAAATCTGCGTGCTTTATTAGGCTAATGAAATATATATCGATCCTCGTGTTTCGAAGCCGGATTTGGTAAAACGTTGCTCTGAACACCTAAGCGGCACTGGTGGTCCCCAGTAGAGGTTCACGGCGCCATAAGCTCGTTGAACAGGTTTTGCGTGAAATATAACAGAGTCAAGGACTGCTTTTAGTGTCCTGGTGGTCCACAGGTAGCGTTCCCTCGTCACAATTATACGATTTTGGGTTTGAATCCTGCTGGGGTGAGGTGTTGATTATATGTAGAAGTCCGTGTGCTTTATTGGGATAATGAAATATATATGGATCCTCGTTTTTCGAAGCCGGATTTGGTAAAACGTTGCACTGATCACCTAAGCGGCACGGGTGGTCCCCATTAGAGGTTCACGGCGCCATAAGCTCGTTGAACAGGCTTTGTGTGAAATATAACAGAGTCAAGGACTGCTTTTAGTGTCTTGGTGGTCCAGAGGTAGCGTTCCCAGGTCACAATTATAAGATCGTGGGTTCAAATGCTGTTGGGATGAGGTGTTGATTAAATGTAGAAGTCCGCGTGCTTTATTGGGCTAATGAAATATATATGGATCCTCGTATTTCGAAGCCGGATTGGGTAAAAAATTGCTCTCATCACCGAAGCGGCACGGGTGGTTCCCATTAGAGGTTCACGGCGCCATAAGCTCATTCAACAGGCTTTGTGTGAAATATAACAGAGTCTAGGACTGCTTTTAGTGTCCTGGTGGCCCAGAGGTAGCGTTCCCTGGTCACAATTATAAGATTTTGGGTTCGAATCCTGGTGGGGTGAGGTGTTGATTATATGTAGAAGTCCGTGTGCTTTATTGGGCTAATGAAATATATATGGATCCTCGTGTGTCGAAGCCGGATTTGGTAAAAAGTTGCTCTAATCACCTAAGCGGCAGGGGTGGTCCCCATTAGAGGTTCACGGCGCCATAAGCTCGTTCAAAAGGCTTTGTGTGAAATATATCAGAGTCTAGGACTGCTTTTAGTGTCCTGGTGGCCCAGAGGTAGCGTTCCCCGGTCACAATTATAAGATCGTGGGTTCGAATCCTGGTGTGGTTAGGTGTTGATTATATGTAGAAACCTGCGTGCTTTATTAGGCTAATGAAATATATATCGATCCTCGTGTTTCGAAGCCGGATTTGGTAAAACGTTGCTCTGATCACCTAAGCGGGACGGATGGTCCCCATTAGAGGTTCACGGCGCCATAAGCTCGTTCAACAGGCTTTGTGTGAAATATAACAGACTCTAGAACTGCTTTTAGTGTCCTGGTGGCCCAGAGGTAGCGTTCCCCGGTCACAATTATAAGATCGTGGGTTCGAATCCTGGTGGGGTGAGGTGTTGATTATATGTAGAAATCTGCGTGCTTTATTAGGCAAATGAAATATATATCGATCCTCGTGTTTCAAAGCCGTATTTCGTAAAACATTGCTCTGATCACCTAAGCGGCACGGGTGGTCCCCATTAGAGGTTCACAGCGCCATAAGCTCATTGAACAGGCTTTTTGTGAAATATAACAGAGTCTAGGACTGCTTTTAGTGTCCTGGTGGCCCAGAGGTAGCGTTCCCCGGTCACAATTATAAGATCGTGGGTTCAAATGCTGGTGGGATGAGGTGTTTATTATATATAGAAGTCCGCGTGCTTTATTGGGCTAAAGAAATATATATGGATCCTCGTTTTCGTAGCCGAATTTGGTAAAACGTTGCTCTGGTCACCAAGCGGCACGTGTGGTCCCCATTAGAGGTTCACGGCGCCATAAGCTCGTTGAACAGGCTTTGTGTGAAATATAACAGAGTCCAGGACTGCTTTTAGTGTCCTGGTGGTCCGCAGGTAGCGTTTCCTGGTCACAATTATAAGATTTTTGGTTTGAATCCTGGTGGGGTGAGGTGTTGATTATATGTAGAAGCCCGTGTGATTATTGAGCATTTGAAATATATATGGATCCTCGTGTTTCGAAGCCGGATTTGGTAAAACGTTGCTCTGAACACCTAAGCGGCACTGGTGGTCCCCATTAGAGTTTCATGGCGCCATAATCTCGTTGAACAAGCTTTGTGTGAAATATAACAGAGTCTAGGACTGCTTTTAGTCTCCTGGTGGCCCAGAGGTAGCGTTTCCCGGTCACAATTATAAGATTGTGGGTTCGAATCCTGGTGGGGTGAGGTGTTGATTATATGTAGAAGTCCGCGTGCTTTATTGGGCTAATAAAATATATATGGATCCTCGTGTTTCGAAGCCGGATTTGGTAAAACGTTGCTCTGAACACCTAAGCGGCACTGGTGGTCCCCAGTAGAGGATCACGGCGCCATAAGCTCGTTGAACAGGCTTTGCGTGAAATGTAACAGAGTCTAGGACTGCTTTTAGTGTCCTGGTGGTCCACAGGTAGCATTCCCTGGTCACAATTATCAGATTTTGGGTTTGAATCCTGGTGGGATGAGGCGTTGATTATATGTAGAAGTCCGCGTGCTTTATTGGGCTAATGAAAAATATATGGATCCTCGTTTTTCGAAGCCGGATTTGGTAACACGTTGCTCTGATCACCTAAGCGGCACAGGTGGTCCCCATTAGAGGTTGACGGCGCCATTAGCTCATTCAACAGGATTTGTGTGAAATATAACAGAGTCTAGGACTGCTTTTATTGTCCTGGTGGCCCAGAGGTAGCCTTCCCCGGTCACAATTATAAGATCGTGGGCTCGAATCCTGGTGGGGTGAGGTGTTGATTATATGTAGAAATCTGCGTGCTTTATTAGGCTAATGAAATATATATCGATCCACGTGTTTCGAAGCCGGATTTGGTAAAACGTTGCTCTGAACACCTAAGCGGCACTGGTGGTCCCCAGTAGAGGTTCACGGCGCCATAAGCTCGTTGAACAGGTTTTGCGTGAAATATAACAGAGTCAAGGACTGCTTTTAGTGTCCTGGTGGTCCACAGGTAGCGTTCCCTCGTCACAATTATACGATTTTGGGTTTGAATCCTGCTGGGGTGAGGTGTTGATTATATGTAGAAGTCCGTGTGCTTTATTGGGATAATGAAATATATATGGATCCTCGTTTTTCGAAGCCGGATTTGGTAAAACGTTGCTCTGATCACCTAAGCGGCACGGGTGGTCCCCATTAGAGGTTCACGGCGCCATAAGCTTGTTCAACAGGCTTTGTGTGAAATATAACAGCGTTCTAGGACTGCTTTTAGTGTCCTGGTGGCCCAGAGGTAGCGTTCCCCGGTCACAATTATAAGATCATAGGTTTGAATCCTGGTGGGGTGAGGTGTTGATTATATGTAGAAGTCTGCGTGCTTTATTGGGCTAATGAAATATATATGGATCCTCGTGTTTCGAAGCCGGATTTGGTAAAACATTGCTCTGATCACCTAAGCGGCACGGATGGTCCCCATTAGAGGTTCACGTTGCCATAAGCTCATTCAACGAGGCTTTGTGTGAAACATAACAGATTCTAGGACTGCTTTTAGTCTCCTGGTGGCCCAGAGGTAGCGTTCCCTGGTCACAATTATAAGATTGTGGGTTTGAATCCTGGTGGGGTGAGGTGTTGATTATATGTAGAAGTCCGCGTGCTATATTAGGCTAATGAAATATATATGGATCCTCGTGTTTCGAAGCCGGATTTGTTAAAACGTTGCTCTGAACACCTAAGCGGCACTGGTGGTCCCCAGTAGAGGTTCACGGCGCCATAAGCTCGTTGAACAGGCTTTGTGTGAAATATAGCAGAGTCAAGGACTGCTTTTAGTGTCTTGGTGGTCCAGAGGTAGCGTTCCCAGGTCACAATTATAAGATCGTGGGTTCAAATGCTGTTGGGATGAGGTGTTGATTAAATGTAGAAGTCCGCGTGCTTTATTGGGCTAATGAAATATATATGGATCCTCGTATTTCGAAGCCGGATTGGGTAAAAAATTGCTCTCATCACCGAAGCGGCACGGGTGGTTCCCATTAGAGGTTCACGGCCCCATAAGCTCATTCAACAGGCTTTGTGTCAAATATAACAGAGTCTAGGACTGCTTTTAGTGTCCTGGTGGCCCAGAGGTAGCGTTCCCTGGTCACAATTATAAGATTTTGGGTTCGAATCCTGGTGGGGTGAGGTGTTGATTATATGTAGAAGTCCGTGTGCTTTATTGGGCTAATGAAATATATATGGATCCTCGTGTTTCGAAGCCGGATTTGGTAAAAAGTTGCTCTAATCACCTAAGCGGCAGGGGTGGTCCACCATTAGAGGTTCACGGCGCCATAAGCTCGTTCAAAAGGCTTTGTGTGAAATATATCAGAGTCTAGGACTGCTTTTAGTGTCCTGGTGGCCCAGAGGTAGCGTTCCCCGGTCACAATTATAAGATCGTGGGTTCGAATCCTGGTGTGGTTAGGTGTTGATTATATGTAGAAATCTGCGTGCTCTATTAGGCTAATGAAATATATATCGATCCTCGTGTTTCGAAGCCGGATTTGGTAAATCGTTGCTCTGATCACCTAAGCGGCACGGATGGTCCCCATTAGAGGTTCACGGCGCCATAAGCTCGTTCAACAGGCTTTGTGTGAAATGTAACAGACTCTAGAACTGCTTTTAGTGTCCTGGTGGCCCAGAGGTAGCGTTCCCCGGTCACAATTATAAGATCGTGGGTTCGAACCCTGGTGGGGTGAGGTGTTGATTATATGTAGAAATATGCGTGCTTTATTAGGCAAATGAAATATATATCGATCTTCGTGTTTCAAAGCCGTATTTCGTAAAACATTGCTCTGATCACCTAAGCGGCACGGGTGGTCCCCATTAGAGGTTCACAGCGCCATAAGCTCATTGAACAGGCTTTTTGTGAAATATAACAGAGTCTAGGACTGCTTTTAGTGTCCTGGTGGCCCAGAGGTAGCGTTCCCCGGTCACAATTATAAGATCGTTGGTTCGAATCCTGGTGGGGTGAGGTGCTGATTATATGTAGAAGTCCGTGTGCTTTATTGGGCTAATGAAATATATATGGATCCTCGTGTTTCGAAGCCGGATTTGGTAAAACGTTGCTCTGAATACCTAAGCGGCACTGGTGGTCCCCAGTAGAGGTTCACAGCGCCATAAGCTCGTTGAACAAGCTTTGCGTGAAATATAACAGAGTCTAGGACTGCTTTTGGTGTCTTGGTGGTCCACAGGTAGTGTTCCCTGGTCACAATTATAAGATTTTGGGTTTGAATCCTGGTGGGGTGAGGTTTTGATTATATGTAGAAGTCCGCGTGCTTTATTGGTCTAATGAAATGTATATGGATCCTCGTTTTTCGAAGCCGGATTTGGTAAAACGTTGCTCTGATCACCTAAGCGGCACGGGTGGTCCCCATTAGAGTTTCACGGCGCCATAAGCTCGTTGAACAGGCCTTGTGTGAAATATAGCAGAGTCAAGGACTGCTTTTAGTGTCTTGGTGGTCCAGAGGTAGCGTTCCCCGGTCACAATTATAGGATCGTGGGTTCAAATGCTGGTGGGATGAGGTGTTTATTATATATAGAAGTCCGCGTGCTTTATTGGGCTAAAGAAATATATATGGATCCTCGTTTTCGTAGCCGGATTTGGTAAAACGTTGCTCTGGTCACCAAGCGGCACGTGTGGTCCCCATTAGAATTCACGGCGCCATAAGCTCGTTGAACAGGCTTTGTGTGAAATATAACAGAGTCCAGGACTGCTTTTAGTGTCCTGGTGGTCCGCAGGTAGCGTTTCCTGGTCACAATTATAAGATTTTTGGTTTGAATCCTGGTGGGGTGAGGTGTTGATTATATGTAGAAGCCCGTGTGATTATTGAGCATTTGAAATATAAATGGATCCTCGTGTTTCGAAGCCGGATTTGGTAAAACGTTGCTCTGAACACCTAAGCGGCACTGGTGGTCCCCATTAGAGCTTCATGGCGCCATAAGCTCGTTGAACAGGCTTTGTGTGAAATATAACAGAGTCTAGGAATGCTTTTAGTGTCCTGGTGGCCGAGAGGTAACGTTCCCCGGTCACAATTATTAGATCGTGGGTTCGAATCCTGGTGGGGTGAGGTGTTGATTATATGTAGAAGTGTGCGTGCTTTATTGGGCTAATGAAATAGATATGGATCCTCGTGTTTCGAAGCCGGATTTAGTAAAACGTTACTCTGAACATCTAAGCGGCACTGGTGGTCCCCAGTAGAGGTTCGCGGTGCCATAAGCTCGTTGAACAGGTTGTGTTTGAAATATAACAGAGTCTAGGACTGCTTTTTGTGTCTTGGTGGTCCACAGGTAGCGTTTCCTGGTCACAATTATAAGATTTTTGGTTTGAATCCTGGTGGGGTGAGGTGTTGATTATATGTAGAAGCCCGTGTGATTATTGGGCAATTGAAATATAAATGGATGCTCGTGTTTCGAAGCCGGATTTGGTAAAACCTTGCTCTGAACACCTAAGCGGCACTGGTGGTCCCCATTAGAGCTTCATGGCGCCATAAGCTCGTTGAACAGGCTTTTTGTGAAATATAACAGAGTCTAGGACTGCTTTTAGTGTCCTGGTGCCCCAGAGGTAGCGTTCCCCAGTCACAATTATAAGATCGTGGGTTCGAATCCTGGTGGGGTGAGGTGTCGATTATTTGTAGAAGTCCGCGTGCAGTTTTGGGCTAATGAAATATATATGGATCCTCGTGTTTCGAAGCCGGATTTGGTAAAACATTGCTCTGATCACCTAAGCGGCACGGATGGTCCCCATTAGAGGTTCACGGCGCCATAAGCTTGTTCAACAGGCTTTGTGTGAAATATAACAGCGTTCTAGGACTGCTTTTAGTCTCCTGGTGGCCCAGAGGTAGCATTCCCTGGTCACAATTATAAGATTGTGGGTTTGAATCCTGGTGGGGTGAGGTGTTGATTATATAGAGAAGTCCGCGTGCTTTATTGGGCTAATGAAATATATATGGATCCTCGTGTTTCGAAGCCGGATTTGGTAAAACGTTGCTCTGAACACCTAAGCGGCACTGGAGGTCCCCAGTAGAGGTTCACAGCGCCATAAGCTCGTTGAACAGGCTTTGTGTGAAATATAGCAGAGTCAAGGACTGCCTTTAGTGTCTTGGTGGTCCAGAGGTAGCGTTCCCCGGTCACAATTATAAGATCGTGGGTTGAAATGCTGTTGGGATGAGGTGTTGATTATATGTAGAAGCCCGTGTGATTATTGGGCAATTGAAATATATATGGATCCTCGTGTTTCGAAGCCGGATTTGGTAAAACGTTGCTCTGAACACCTAAGCGGCACTGGTGGTCCCCATTAGAGCTTCATGGCGCCATAAGCTCGTTGAACAGGCTTTGTGTGAAATATAACAGAGTCTAGGAATGCTTTTAGTGTCCTGGTGGCCGAGAGGTAACGTTCCCCGGTCACAATTATTAGATCGTGGGTTCGAATCCTGGTGGGGTGAGGTGTTGATTATATGTAGAAGTGTGCGTGCTTTATTGGGCTAATGAAATAGATATGGATCCTCGTGTTTCGAAGCCGGATTTAGTAAAACGTTACTCTGAACATCTAAGCGGCACTGGTGGTCCCCAGTAGAGGTTCGCGGTGCCATAAGCTCGTTGAAGCCCCAGGTTGTGTTTAAAATATCCTGTTCACAATTATAAGATTTTTGGTTTGAATCCTGGTGGGGAGGTGTTGATTACATGTAGGCCTGTGTGATTATTATTGGGGCAATTGAAATATAAATGGATGTCAGTTTCAAAGTTTATTTGCAAACCTGTTTGAACACCTAAGCGGCACTGGTGGTCCCCATTAGAGCTTCATGGCGCCATAAGCTCGTTGAACAGGCTTTTTGTGAAATATAACAGAGTCTAGGACTGCTTTTAGTGTCCTGGTGCCCCAGAGGTAGCGTTCCCCAGTCACAATTATAAGATCGTGGGTTCGAATCCTGGTGGGGTGAGGTGTCGATTATTTGTAGAAGTCCGCGTGCAGTTTTGGGCTAATGAAATATATATGGATCCTCGTGTTTCGAAGCCGGATTTGGTAAAACATTGCTCTGATCACCTAAGCGGCACGGATGGTCCCCATTAGAGGTTCACGGCGCCATAAGATCATTCAACAGGCTTTGTGTGAAATATACCAGAGTCTAGGACTGCTTTTAGTCTCCTGGTGGCCCAGAGGTAGCGTTGATCACGGCGCCATAAGCTCGTTGAACAGGCTTTGCGTGAAATGTAACAGAGTCTAGGACTGTTCTGAGGGTCCACAGGTAGCGTTCCCTGGTCACAATTATAAGATTTTGGGTTTGAATCTCGGTGGGGTGAGGTGTTGATTATATGTAGAAGTCAGCGTGCTTTATTGGGCTAATGAAATATATATGGATCCTCGTTTTTCGAAGCCGGATTTGGTAAAACGTTGCTCTGATCACCAAAGCGGCACGGGTGGTCCCCATTAGAGGTTCAAGGCGCCATAAGCTCGTTCAACAGGATTTGTGTGAAATATAACAGAGTCTAGGACTGCTTTTATTGTCCTGGTGGCCCAGAGGTAGCGTTCCCCGGTCACAATTATAAGATCGTGGGCTCGAATCCTGGTGGGGTGAGGTGTTGATTATATGTAGAAATCTGTGTGCTTTATTAGGCTAATGAAATATATATCGATCCACGTGTTTCGAAGCCGGATTTGGTAAAACGTTGCTCTGATCACCTAAGCGGCACGGGTGGTCCCCATTAGAGGTTCACGGCGCCATAAGCTCGTTGAACAGGTTTTGCGTGAAATATAACAGAGTCTAGGACTGCTTTTAGTGTCCTGGTGGTCCACAGGTAGCGTTCCCTCGTCACAATTATTCGATTTTGGGTTTGAATCCCGCTGGGGTGAGGTGTTCATTATATGTAGAAGTCCGTGTGCTTTATTGGGCTAATGAAATATATATGGATCCTCGTTTTTCGAAGCCGGATTTGGTAAAACGTTGCTCTGATCACCTAAGCGGCACGGGTGGTCCCCATTAGAGGTTCACGGCGCCATAAGCTTGTTCAACAGGCTTTGTGTGAAATATAACAGCGTTCTAGGACTGCTTTTAGTCTCCTGGTGGCCCAGAGGTAGCATTCCCTGGTCACAATTATAAGATTGTGGGTTTGAATCCTAGTGGGGTGGTGTTCAGTTATATAAAAGTCATGTGTACAGTGGGCTAATGAAATATATATGGATCCTCGTGTTTCGAAGCCGGATTTGGTAAAACGTTGCTCTGAACACCTAAGCGGCACTGGAGGTCCCCAGTAGAGGTTCACAGCGCCATAAGCTCGTTGAACAGGCTTTGTGTGAAATATAGCAGAGTCAAGGACTGCCTTTAGTGTCTTGGTGGTCCAGAGGTAGCGTTCCCCGGTCACAATTATAAGATCGTGGGTTGAAATGCTGTTGGGATGAGGTGTTGATTATATGTAGAAGCCCGTGTGATTATTGGGCAATTGAAATATATATGGATCCTCGTGTTTCGAAGCCGGATTTGGTAAAACGTTGCTCTGAACACCTAAGCGGCATTGGTGGTCCCCTTTAGAGCTTCATGGGGCCATAATCTCGTTGAACAAGCTTTGTGTGAAATATAACAGAGTCTAGGACTGCTTTTTGTCTCCTTGTGGCCCAGAGGTAGCGTTTCCCGGTCACAATTATCAGATTGTGGGTTCGAATCCTGGTGGGATGAGGTGTTGATTATATGTAGAAGTCCGCGTGCTATATTGGGCTAATGAAATATATATGGATCCTCGTATTTCGAAGCCGGATTGGGTAAAACATTGCTCTGATCACCTAAGCGGCACGGGTGGTTCCCATTAGAGGTTCACGGCGCCATAAGCTCATTGAACAGGCTTTGTGTGAAATATAACAGAGTCTAGGAATGCTTTTAGTGTCCTGGTGGCCAAGAGGTACATTCCCCGGTCACATTTATAAGATTTTGGGTTCGAATCCTGGTGGGGTGAGGTGTTGATTATATGTAGAAGTCCGCGTGCTTTATTGGGCTAATGAAATATATATGGATCCTCGTGTTTCGAAGCCGGATTTGGTAAAACGTTGTTCTGAACACCTAAGCGGCACTGGTGGTCCCCAGTAGAGGTTCACGGCGCCATAAGCTTGTTGAACAGGCTTTGCGTGAAATATAACAGAGTCTAGGACTGCTTTTAGTGTCCTGGTGGTCCACAGGTAGCATTCCCTGGTCACAATTATAAGATTTTGGGTTTGAATCCCGGTGGTCCACAGGTAGCGTTTCCTGGTCACAATTATAAGATTTTGGGTTTGAATCCTTGTGGGGTGAGGTTTTGATCATATGTAGAAGTCCGGGTGCTTTATTGGGCTAATGAAATATATATGGATCCTCGTTTTTCGAAGCCGGATTTGGTAAAAAAATGCTCTAATCACCTAAGCGGAACGGGTGGTCCCCATCAGAGGTTCACGGCGCCATAAGCTCGTTAAAAAGGCTTTGTGTGAAATATAACAGAGTCTAGGACTGCATTTAGTGTCCTGGTGGCCCAGAGGTAGCGTTCCCCGGTCACAATTATAAGATCGTGGGTTCGAATCCTGGTGGGGTGAGGTGTTGATTTTATGTAGAAATCTGCGTGCTTTATTAGGCTAATGAAATATATATCGATCCTCGTGTTTCGAAGCAGGATTTGGTAAACCGTTGCTCTGAACGCCTAAGCGGCACTGGTGGTCCCCAGTAGAGGTTCACGGCGCCATAAGCTCATTCAACAGGCTTTGTGTGAAATATAACAGAGTCTAGGACTGCTTTTAGTCTCCTGGTGGCCCAGAGGTAGTGTTCCCCGGTAACAATTATAAGATTGTGGGTTTGAATCCTGGTGGGGTGAGGTGTTGATTATATTTAGAAATCCGCGTGCTTTATTGGGGTAATGTAATATACATGGCTCCTCGTGTTTCGAAGCCGGATTTGGTAAAACGTTACTCTGATCACCTAAGCGGCACGGGTGGTCCCTATTAGAGGTTCACACCATCATAACGTCGTTGAACAGGCTTTGTGTGAAATATAGCAGAGGCAAGGACTGCTTTTATTGTCCTGGTAGCCCAGAGGCAGCCTTCCCCGGTTACAATTATACGATCGTTGGTTCGAATTCTGGTGGGGTGAGGTGTTGATTATATGTAGAAGTCCGCGTGCTTTATTGGGCTAATAAAATATATATGGATCCTCGTGTTTCGAAGCCGGATTTGGTAAAACGTTGCTCTGAACACCTAAGCGGCACTGGTGGTCCCCAGTAGAAGATCACAGCGCCATAAGCTCGTTGAACAGGCTTTGCGTGAAATGTAACAGAGTCTAGGACTGCTTTTAGTGTCCTGGTGGTCCACAGGTAGCATTCCCTGGTCACAATTATCAGATTTTGGGTTTGAATCCAGGTGGGGTGAGGCGTTGATTATATGTAGAAGTCCAGCGTGCTTTATTGGAGCTAATAAATGTATATGGATCCTCGTTTTTCAAGCCGGATTTGTTAAACGTTACTCTGATCACCTAAAAGCGGCTGGGTGGTCCCCATTAGAGTTGACGCCATAAGCTAGATTCAACAGGATTACATGTGAAATATAACCAGAGTCTAGGACTGCTTTATTGTCCTGGTATTGGCCCCAGGTAGCCTTGGTCACAATTATAAGATCGTGGAAAACCGAATCCCAGAATAAATTGAAAGGAGTAAGTTATATGCTTAGAAATCTGCGTGCTTTATTAGGCTAATGAAATATATATCGATCCACGTGTTTCGAAGCCGGATTTGGTAAAACGTTGCTCTGAACACCTAAGCGGCACTGGTGGTCCCCAGTAGAGGTTCACGGCGCCATAAGCTCGTTGAACAGGTTTTGCGTGAAATATAACAGAGTCAAGGACTGCTTTTAGTGTCCTGGTGGTCCACAGGTAGCGTTCCCTCGTCACAATTATACGATTTTGGGTTTGAATCCTGCTGGGGTGAGGTGTTGATTATATGTAGAAGTCCGTGTGCTTTATTGGGATAATGAAATATATATGGATCCTCGTTTTTGGAAGCCGGATTTGGTAAAACGTTGCACTGATCACCTAAGCGGCACGGGTGGTCCCCATTAGAGGTTCAGGGCGCCATAAGCTTGTTCAACAGGCTTTGTGTGAAATATAACAGCGTTCTAGGACTGCTTTTAGTGTCCTGGTGGCCCAGAGGTAGCGTTCCCCGGTCAAAATTATAAGATCATAGGTTTGAATCCTGGTGGGGTGAGGTGTTGATTATATGTAGAAGTCTGCGTGCTTTATTGGGCTAATGAAATATATATGGATCCTCGTTTTTCGAAGCCGGATTTGGTAAAACGTTGCTCTGATCACCTAAGCGGCACGGGTGGCCCCATTAGAGGTTCACGGCGCCATAAGCTTGTTCAACAGGCTTTGTGTGAAATATAACAGCGTTCTAGGACTGCTTTTAGTGTCCTGGTGGCCCAGAGGTAGCGTTCCCTGGTCACAATTATAAGATCATAGGTTTGAATCCTGGTGGGGTGAGGTGTTGATTATATGTAGAAGTCCGAGTGTTTTACTGGGCTAATGATATATATATGGATCCTCGTGTTTCGAAGCCGGATTTGGTAAAACGTTGCTCTGAACACCTAAGCGGCACTGGTGGTCCCCAGTAAAGGATCACGGCGCCATAAGCTCATTGAACAGGCTTTGTGGGAAATATAGCAGAGTCTAGGACTGCTTTTAGTGTCCTGGTGGCCCAGAGGTAGCGTTCCCTGGTCACAATTATAAGATTGTGGGTTTGAATCCTGGTGGGGTGAGGTGTTGATTATATG
>NW_024721940.1:0-18759 GCF_018991925.1 Homarus americanus | reverse complement strand
CCCCTGTGAGGGACCCCACCGTCCCTAGAAGTGCATCTGGGATCCCCGCCGCCCCTAGGAGGGCCCATAACGGCGCCGCTGCTTCAGATAGGGCCCATGGGGGCGTCACCACACCCGGCAGGGCAGCTGGGAACGTGGATGTCCCTGGTAGAGCCCTTATGGGCGTCGCCGTCCCTGAGAGAGTCCCTGGAAGTTCCCCTGGACCTGAGTTAGCTCCTGGCAGTGCCAGCGCCCTCTGACAGAGCCCCTGGGGGCGCCGCCGTGCATGGCATTGCACGTGGGGCCCCACCTCACATGAGGGGGCCCCTGAGCGCGACACTGTCCCTGAGAAGGCCCCTGATCGCGCCGCTGTCCCTGGGATATCCTTGGGTTGCGCTAGTGCCTTGGTAGGACCCCTGGGGCGCTTTAGTCCCTGGAAGGACGCCTGGGGGCGCCGATGTCCCTGGGATATCCTCCGGTTGCGCTAGTGCCCTGGTAGGGCCCCTGGGGCGCTTTAGTCCCTGGAAGGGCGCCTGAGGGCGCCGTCGTCCCTGGGAGAACGTCTGGGAACGTGGCTGTCCCTGGGAGAGCTCCTGGGAGCGCCAGCGATCCTGGCGGGGTCCTTGGGGGTACCGCCGTTGTTGGAAAGGCCCCTGGGAGCTCTGCTGACCCTGGGTGAGCCCCTGGTGGCGCCACTGTCATTGGGAGGGCCTCTGAGAGCGTGGCTTTCGCTGGGAGAGTCCCTGGGAGCGGCAGCGACTCTGGCAAGGTCCTTGGGTTGACTGTGATTATGGAAAGACCCCTGGCAGCGTCGCTGTCCCTGGGAGAAACCCTGAGGTGCCATCGCCCGTGTAATGGCTCGTAGGAGTAGTTGTTTTTGCACTATTTAAAATTCTGGGTGATATGACGTTAAATAAATACACCGCCCATCACATTTCCAGTATCATCGTATCCTAAACAATGAAATGGAGAAAAAATATCCAACAGGAAAACATAAGTTGGGGTGTTGTGCTGACTGAAAGTGCTCTTGTTCTCCTATTGGCTGTAATTTGGTGTATTTCTACATCTCTAGTCCACCAATCACAGTTAAATAAGGGATTATTGACGAATGCAATATGTAATGATACCTCCATCAAATCTCTGGGGTTCCGCTGCCTCTTTGGAGGGCCTCCCTTAGTCGCCACTGTTCCTAAGTAGGGACCCTGTTAGTGCCCCCTGTGGGAGGGGACCCCACCGTCCCTGTGAAGTGGCTTCGGGAGCCCCGCCGCCGCTTCAGATAGGGCCCAAGGGGGTGTCACCACACCCGTCAGGGCCCCTGGGAACGTGGATGTCCCTGGTAGAGCCCCTCTTTGGGGCGTCGCTCGTCCCTGAGAGGTCCCTGAAGTTTCCTGGTCCCAGATAACTCCTGGCAGTGCCAGCGCCTCTGGACAGAGCCCCCTGGTGGCGCCGCCGTCCATGGCATTGCACCTTGGGGCCCCACCTCCCATGAGGGGGCCCCTGAGCGCGACACTGCCCCTGAGAAGGCCCCTGATCGCGCCGCTGTCCCTGGGATATCCTCGGGTTGCGCTAGTGCCTTGGTAGGGCCCCTGTGGCGCTTTAGTCCCTGGAAGGGCGCCTGGGGGCGCCGCTGTCCTTGGGAGAAACCCTGAGGTGCTATCGCCCGTGTAATGGCTCGTAGGAGTAGTTGTTTTTGCACTATTTAAAATTCTGGGTGATATGACGTTAAATAAATACACCGCCCATCACATTTCCAGTATCATCGTATCCTAAACAATGAAATGGAGAAAATATATCCAACAGGAAAACATAAGTTGGGGTGTTGTGCTGACTCAGTGCTCTGTTCTCCGATTGGCTGTAATTTGGTGTATATACATTCTAGTCCACCAATCACAGTTAAATAAGGGATTATTGGACGAATGCAATATGTACGATACCTCCATCAAATCTCTGGGGGTTCCGCCGCCCTTGGGAGGGCCCCTGAAGTCGCCACTGTCCCTAGCAGGGACCCTGTTGCCCCTGTGAGGGACCCCACCGTCCCTAGAAGTGCCTCTGGGAGCCCCGCTCCTCCTAGGAGGGCCCATAACGGCGCCGCTGCTTCAGATAGGGCCCATAGGGGCGTCACCACACCCGGCAGGGCCCCTGAGAACGTGGATGTCCCTGGTAGAGCCCTTATGGGCGTCGCCGTCCCTGAGAGGGTCCCTGGAAGTTTCCCTGGTCCTGAGATAACTCCTGGCAGTGCCAGCGCCCTCTGACAGAGCCCCTGGGGGCGCCGCCGTCCATGGCATTGCACCTTGGGGCGCCACCTCCCATGAGGGGGCCTCTGAGCGCGACACTGTCCCTGAGAGGGCCCCTGATCGCGCCGCTGCCCCTGGGATATTCTCGGGAGGCGCCAGTGCTCTGGTAGGGCCCTTGGGTCGCTTTTGTCCCTGGATGTGTCCCTGGGGGCGCCGTCGTCCCTGGGAGAACGTCTGGGAACGTGGCTGTCTCTGGGAGAGCTCCGCCAGCGATCCTGGTGGGGTCCTTGGGGTGCTGCTGTTGTTGGAAAGGCCCCTTGAGATCTGCTGACCCCTGGGTGAGCCCCGGGTGCCCACTGGCCTGGGAGGCCAAGGCTGAGAGCGTAGCTTTCTGCTGGGAGAATCCCCTGAGCAGCAGCGACGGGTACACCACGGGGCGCTGGTGATTATGGAAAAGACCCCTGGCAGAGTCGCCGTCCCTGGGAGAAACCCTGTAGGTGCCATCGCCCCCTGTAATGGCTCGTAGGAGTAGTTGCTTTTGCACTATTTAGTAAAATTCTGGGTGATATGACGTTAAATAAATACACCGCCCATCACATTTCCAGTATCAATGTATCCTAAACAATGAAATGGAGAAAAAAATATCCAACAGGAAAACATATAAGTTGTGGGTGTTGTGCTGACCGCGCTCTGTTCTCCTATTGGCTGTAATTTGTGTGTATATACATTCTAGTCCACCAATCACAGTTAAGTAAGGGATTATTGGACGAATGCAATATGTACGATACCTCCATCAAATCTCTGGGGGTTTCGCCGCCCTTGGGAGGGCCCCTGAAGTCGCCACTGCCCTTAGCAGGGACCCAGTCGCCCCTGTGAGGGACCCCACCGTCCCTAGAAGTGCATCTGGGATCCCCGCCGCCCCTAGGAGGGCCCATAACGGCGCCGCTGCTTCAGATAGGGCCCATGGGGGCGTCACCACACCCGGCAGGGCAGCTGGGAACGTGGATGTCCCTGGTAGAGCCCTTATGGGCGTCGCCGTCCCTGAGAGAGTCCCTGGAAGTTCCCTTGGACCTGAGTTAGCTCCTGGCAGTGCCAGCGCCCTCTGACAGAGCCCCTGGGGGCGCCGCCGTGCATGGCATTGCACGTGGGGCCCCACCTCCCATGAGGGGGCCCCTGAGCGCGACACTGTCCCTGAGAAGGCCCCTGATCGCGCCGCTGTCCCTGGGATATCCTTGGGTTGCGCTAGTGCCTTGGTAGGACCCCTGGGGCGCTTTAGTCCCTGGAAGGGCGCCTGGGGGCGCCGATGTCCCTGGGATATCATCCGGTTGCGCTAGTGCCCTGGTAGGGCCCCTGGGGCGCTTTAGTCCCTGGAAGGGCGCCTGGGGGCGCCGTCGTCCCTGGGAGAACGTCTGGGAACGTGACTGTCCCTGGGAGAGCTCCTGGGAGCGCCAGCGATCCTGGCGGGGTCCTTGGGGTTACCGCCGTTGTTGGAAAGGCCCCTGGGAGCTCTGCTGACCCTGGGTGAGCCCCTGGTGGCGCCACTGTCATTGGGAGGGCCTCTGAGAGCGTGGCTTTCGCTGGGAGAGTCCCTGGGAGCGGCAGCGACTCTGGCAAGGTCCTTGGGTTGACTGTGATTATGGAAAGACCCCTGGCAGCGTCGCTGTCCCTGGGAGAAACCCTGAGGTGCCATCGCCCGTGTAATGGCTCGTAGGAGTAGTTGTTTTTGCACTATTTAAAATTCTGGGTGATATGACGTTAAATAAATACACCGCCCATCACATTTCCAGTATCATCGTATCCTAAACAATGAAATGGAGAAAAAATATCCAACAGGAAAACATAAGTTGGGGTGTTGTGCTGACTGAGTTGCTCTGTTCTCCTATTGGCTGTAATTTGTTGTATTTACATTCTAGTCCACCAATCACAGTTAAGTAAGGGATTATTGGACGAATGCAATATGTACGATACCTCCATCAAATCTCTGGGGGTTTCGCCGCCCTTGGGAGGGCCCCTGAAGTCGCCACTGCCCCTAGCAGGGACCCTGTTGCCTTTGTGAGGGACCCCATCGTCCCTAGAAGTGCCTCTGAGATCCCCGCCGCCCCTAGGAGGGAATATAACGGCGCCGCTGCTTCAGATAGGGCCCATGGGGGCGTCACCACACCCGGCAGGGCACCTGGGAACGTGGATGTCCCTGGTAGAGCCCTTATGGGCGTCGCGGTCCCTGAGAGAGTCCCTGGAAGTTCCCCTGGACCTGAGTTAGCTCCTGGCAGTGCCAGCGCCCTCTGACAGAGCCCCTGGTGGCGCCGCCGTCCATGGCATTGCACCTTGGGGCCCCACCTCCCATGAGGGAGCCCCTGAGCGCGACACTGCCCCTCAGAAGGCCCCTGATCGCGCCGCTGTCCCTGGGATATCCTCGGGTTGCGCTAGTGCCTTGGTAGGGCCCCTGTGGCGCTTTAGTCCCTGGAAGGGCGCCTGGGGGCGCCGCTGTCCCTGGGAGAAACCCTGAGGTGCCATCGCCCGTGTAATGGCTCGTAGGAGTAGTTGTTTTTGCACTATTTAAAATTCTGGGTGATATGACGTTAAATAAATACACCGCCCATCACATTTCCAGTATCATCGTATCCTAAACAATGAAATGGAGAAAAAATATCCAACAGGAAAACATAAGTTGGGGTGTTGTGCTGACTGAGTGCTCTGTTCTCCGATTGGCTGTAATTTGGTGTATTTACATTCTAGTCCACCAATCACAGTTAAATAAGGGATTATTGGACGAATGCAATATGTACGATACCTCCATCAAATCTCTGGGGGTTCCGCCGCCCTTGGGAGGGCCCCTGAAGTCGCCACTGTCCCTAGCAGGGACCCTGTTGCCCCTGTGAGGGACCCCACCGTCCCTAGAAGTGCCTCTGGGAGCCCCGCTGCTCCTAGGAGGGCCCATAACGGCGCCGCTGCTTCAGATAGGGCCCATAGGGGCGTCACCACACCCGGCAGGGCCCCTGAGAACGTGGATGTCCCTGGTAGAGCCCTTATGGGCGTCGCCGTCCCTGAGAGGGTCCCTGGAAGTTTCCCTGGTCCTGAGATAACTCCTGGCAGTGCCAGCGCCCTCTGACAGAGCCCCTGGGGGCGCCGCCGTCCATGGCATTGCACTTTGGGGCGCCACCTCCCATGAGGGGGCCTCTGAGCGCGACACTGTCCCTGAGAGGGCCCCTGATCGCGCCGCTGCCCCTGGGATATTCTCGGGAGGCGCCAGTGCTCTGGTAGGGCCCTTGGGTCGCTTTTGTCCCTGGATGTGTCCCTGGGGGCGCCGTCGTCCCTGGGAGAACGTCTGGGAACGTGGCTGTCTCTGGGAGAGCTCCTGGGAGCGCCAGCGATCCTGGTGGGGTCCTTGGGGGTGCCGCCGTTGTTGGAAAGGCCCCTGGGAGATCTGCTGACCCTGGGTGAGCCCCTGGGTGCTCCACTGGCCTTGGGAGGGCCGCTGAGAGCGTAGCTTTCGCTGGGAGAATCCCTGGGAGCAGCAGCGATCTTGGCAAGGTCCACGGGGCGCTGGTGATTATGGAAAGACCCCTGGCAGAGTCGCTGTCCCTGGGAGAAACCCTGTGGTGCCATCGCCCCTGTAATGGCTCGTAGGAGTAGTTGTTTTTGCACTATTTAAAATTCTGGGTGATATGACGTTAAATAAATACACAGCCCATCACATTTCCAGTATCATCGTATCCTAAACAATGAAATGGAGAAAAAATATCCAACAGGAAAACATAAGTTGGGGTGTTGTGCTGACTGAGTGCTCTGTTCTCCTATTGGCTGTAATTTGTTGTATTTACATTCTAGTCCACCAATCACAGTTAAGTAAGGGATTATTGGACGAATGCAATATGTACGATACCTCCATCAAATCTCTGGGGGTTTCGCCGCCCTTGGGAGGGCCCCTGAAGTCGCCACTGCCCTTAGCAGGGACCCAGTCGCCCCTGTGAGGGACCCCACCGTCCCTAGAAGTGCATCTGGGATCCCCGCCGCCCCTAGGAGGGCCCATAACGGCGCCGCTGCTTCAGATAGGGCCCATGGGGGCGTCACCACACCCGGCAGGGCAGCTGGGAACGTGGATGTCCCTGGTAGAGCCCTTATGGGCGTCGCCGTCCCTGAGAGAGTCCCTGGAAGTTCCCTTGGACCTGAGTTAGCTCCTGGCAGTGCCAGCGCCCTCTGACAGAGCCCCTGGGGGCGCCGCCGTGCATGGCATTGCACGTGGGGCCCCACCTCCCATGAGGGGGCCCCTGAGCGCGACACTGTCCCTGAGAAGGCCCCTGATCGCGCCGCTGTCCCTGGGATATCCTTGGGTTGCGCTAGTGCCTTGGTAGGACCCCTGGGGCGCTTTAGTCCCTGGAAGGGCGCCTGGGGGCGCCGATGTCCCTGGGATATCATCCGGTTGCGCTAGTGCCCTGGTAGGGCCCCTGGGGCGCTTTAGTCCCTGGAAGGGCGCCTGGGGGCGCCGTCGTCCCTGGGAGAACGTCTGGGAACGTGACTGTCCCTGGGAGAGCTCCTGGGAGCGCCAGCGATCCTGGCGGGGTCCTTGGGGTTACCGCCGTTGTTGGAAAGGCCCCTGGGAGCTCTGCTGACCCTGGGTGAGCCCCTGGTGGCGCCACTGAGTGGCCCTGGAGAGCGTGGCTGCTGGGAGAGTCCTGGGATGGCAGCGACTCTGCAAGGTCCTGGGCTGACCAGATTATGGAAAGACCCCCGTGCCGTCAGCTGTCCCTGGAGAAACCCTGAGGTGCCATCGCCCGTGTAATGCCTGTAGGAGTAGTTGTTTTGCACCATTTAAAATTCCTGGGGTGATATGACGTTAAATAAATACACGCCCATCACATTTCCAGTATCAATGTATCTCAAATAATGAAATGGAGAAAACATCCACACAGGAAACATAAGTTGGGGTGTTAAAGGACTGGAGTGCTCTGTCTCCATTATTGTAATTTGGTGTATTTAAGACTCTAGTCCACCAAATCACAGTTAAGGCGGGATTATTGACGAATGCAATATGTACGATACCTCCATCAAATCTCTGGGGGTTTCGCCGCCCTTGGGAGGGCCCCTGAAGTCGCCACTGCCCCTAGCAGGGACCCTGTTGCCTTTGTGAGGGACCCCACCGTCCCTAGAAGTGACTCTGAGATCCCCGCCGCCCCTAGGAGGGCCCATAACGGCGCCGCTGCTTCAGATAGGGCCCATGGGGGCGTCACCACACCCGGCAGGGCACCTGGGAACGTGGATGTCCCTGGTAGAGCCCTTATGGGCGTCGCGGTCCCTGAGAGAGTCCCTGGAAGTTCCCCTGGACCTGAGTTAGCTCCTGGCAGTGCCAGCGCCCTCTGACAGAGCCCCTGGTGGCGCCGCCGTCCATGGCATTGCACCTTGGGGCCCCACCTCCCATGAGGGGGCCCCTGAGCGCGACACTGCCCCTCAGAAGGCCCCTGATCGCGCCGCTGTCCCTGGGATATCCTCGGGTTGCGCTAGTGCCTTGGTAGGGTCCCTGTGGCGCTTTAGTCCCTGGAAGGGCGCCTGGGGGCGCCGCTGTCCCTGGGAGAAACCCTGAGGTGCCATCGCCCGTGTAATGGCTCGTAGGAGTAGTTGTTTTTGCACTATTTAAAATTCTGGGTGATATGACGTTAAATAAATACACCGCCCATCACATTTCCAGTATCATCGTATCCTAAACAATGAAATGGAGAAAAAATATCCAACAGGAAAACATAAGTTGGGGTGTTGTGCTGACTGAGTGCTCTGTTCTCCTATTGGCTGTAATTTGGTGTATTTACATTCTAGTCCACCAATCACAGTTAAATAAGGGATTATTGGACGAATGCAATATGTACGATACCTCCATCAAATCTCTGGGGGTTCCGCCGCCCTTGGGAGGGCCCCTGAAGTCGCCACTGTCCCTAGCAGGGACCCTGTTGCCCCTGTGAGGGACCCCACTGTCCCTAGAAGTGCCTCTGGGAGCCCCGCTGCTCCTAGGAGGGCCCATAACGGCGCCGCTGCTTCAGATAGGGCCCATAGGGGCGTCACCACACCCGGCAGGGCCCCTGAGAACGTGGATGTCCCTGGTAGAGCCCTTATGGGCGTCGCCGTCCCTGAGAGGGTCCCTGGAAGTTTCCCTGGTCCTGAGATAACTCCTGGCAGTGCCAGCGCCCTCTGACAGAGCCCCTGGGGGCGCCGCCGTCCATGGCATTGCACCTTGGGGCGCCACCTCCCATGAGGGGGCCTCTGAGCGCGACACTGTCCCTGAGAGGGCCCCTGATCGCGCCGCTGCCCCTGGGATATTCTCGGGAGGCGCCAGTGCTCTGGTAGGGCCCTTGGGTCGCTTTTGTCCCTGGATGTGTCCCTGGGGGCGCCGTCGTCCCTGGGAGAACGTCTGGGAACGTGGCTGTCTCTGGGAGAGCTCCTGGGAGCGCCAGCGATCCTGGTGGGGTCCTTGGGGGTGCCGCCGTTGTTGGAAAGGCCCCTGGGAGATCTGCTGACCCTGGGTGAGCCCCTGGGTGCTCCACTGGCCTTGGGAGGGCCGCTGAGAGCGTAGCTTTCGCTGGGAGAATCCCTGGGAGCAGCAGCGATCTTGGCAAGGTCCACGGGGCGCTGGTGATTATGGAAAGAACCCTGGCAGAGTCGCTGTCCCTGGGAGAAACCCTGTGGTGCCATCGCCCCTGTAATGGCTCGTAGGAGTAGTTGTTTTTGCACTATTTAAAATTCTGGGTGATATGACGTTAAATAAATACACCGCCCATCACATTTCCAGTATCATCGTATCCTAAACAATGAAATGGAGAAAAAATATCCAACAGGAAAACATAAGTTGGGGTGTTGTGCTGACTGAGTGCTCTGTTCTCCTATTGGCTGTAATTTGTTGTATTTACATTCTAGTCCACCAATCACAGTTAAGTAAGGGATTATTGGACGAATGCAATATGTACGATACCTCCATCAAATCTCTGGGGGTTTCGCCGCCCTTGGGAGGGCCCCTGAAGTCGCCACTGCCCCTAGCAGGGACCCTGTTGCCTTTGTGAGGGACCCCACCGTCCCTAGAAGTGACTCTGAGATCCCCGCCGCCCCTAGGAGGGCCCATAACGGCGCCGCTGCTTCAGATAGGGCCCATGGGGGCGTCACCACACCCGGCAGGGCACCTGGGAACGTGGATGTCCCTGGTAGAGCCCTTATGGGCGTCGCGGTCCCTGAGAGAGTCCCTGGAAGTTCCCCTGGACCTGAGTTAGCTCCTGGCAGTGCCAGCGCCCTCTGACAGAGCCCCTGGTGGCGCCGCCGTCCATGGCATTGCACCTTGGGGCCCCACCTCCCATGAGGGGGCCCCTGAGCGCGACACTGCCCCTCAGAAGGCCCCTGATCGCGCCGCTGTCCCTGGGATATCCTCGGGTTGCGCTAGTGCCTTGGTAGGGTCCCTGTGGCGCTTTAGTCCCTGGAAGGGCGCCTGGGGGCGCCGCTGTCCCTGGGAGAAACCCTGAGGTGCCATCGCCCGTGTAATGGCTCGTAGGAGTAGTTGTTTTTGCACTATTTAAAATTCTGGGTGATATGACGTTAAATAAATACACCGCCCATCACATTTCCAGTATCATCGTATCCTAAACAATGAAATGGAGAAAAAATATCCAACAGGAAAACATAAGTTGGGGTGTTGTGCTGACTGAGTGCTCTGTTCTCCTATTGGCTGTAATTTGGTGTATTTACATTCTAGTCCACCAATCACAGTTAAATAAGGGATTATTGGACGAATGCAATATGTACGATACCTCCATCAAATCTCTGGGGGTTCCGCCGCCCTTGGGAGGGCCCCTGAAGTCGCCACTGTCCCTAGCAGGGACCCTGTTGCCCCTGTGAGGGACCCCACTGTCCCTAGAAGTGCCTCTGGGAGCCCCGCTGCTCCTAGGAGGGCCCATAACGGCGCCGCTGCTTCAGATAGGGCCCATAGGGGCGTCACCACACCCGGCAGGGCCCCTGAGAACGTGGATGTCCCTGGTAGAGCCCTTATGGGCGTCGCCGTCCCTGAGAGGGTCCCTGGAAGTTTCCCTGGTCCTGAGATAACTCCTGGCAGTGCCAGCGCCCTCTGACAGAGCCCCTGGGGGCGCCGCCGTCCATGGCATTGCACCTTGGGGCGCCACCTCCCATGAGGGGGCCTCTGAGCGCGACACTGTCCCTGAGAGGGCCCCTGATCGCGCCGCTGCCCCTGGGATATTCTCGGGAGGCGCCAGTGCTCTGGTAGGGCCCTTGGGTCGCTTTTGTCCCTGGATGTGTCCCTGGGGGCGCCGTCGTCCCTGGGAGAACGTCTGGGAACGTGGCTGTCTCTGGGAGAGCTCCTGGGAGCGCCAGCGATCCTGGTGGGGTCCTTGGGGGTGCCGCCGTTGTTGGAAAGGCCCCTGGGAGATCTGCTGACCCTGGGTGAGCCCCTGGGTGCTCCACTGGCCTTGGGAGGGCCGCTGAGAGCGTAGCTTTCGCTGGGAGAATCCCTGGGAGCAGCAGCGATCTTGGCAAGGTCCACGGGGCGCTGGTGATTATGGAAAGACCCCTGGCAGAGTCGCTGTCCCTGGGAGAAACCCTGTGGTGCCATCGCCCCTGTAATGGCTCGTAGGAGTAGTTGTTTTTGCACTATTTAAAATTCTGGGTGATATTACGTTAAATAAATACACCGCCCATCACATTTCCAGTATCATCGTATCCTAAACAATGAAATGGAGAAAAAATATCCAACAGGAAAACATAAGTTGGGGTGTTGTGCTGACTGAGTGCTCTGTTCTCCTATTGGCTGTAATTTGTTGTATTTACATTCTAGTCCACCAATCACAGTTAAGTAAGGGATAATTGGACGAATGCAATATGTACGATACCTCCATCAAATCTCTGGGGGTTTCGCCGCCCTTGGGAGGGCCCCTGAAGTCGCCACTGCCCCTAGCAGGGACCCTGTTGCCTTTGTGAGGGACCCCACCGTCCCTAGAAGTGCCTCTAAGATCCCCGCCGCCCCTAGGAGGGCCCATAACGGCGCCGCTGCTTCAGATAGGGCCCATGGGGGCGTCACCACACCCGGCAGGGCACCTGGGAACGTGGATGTCCCTGGTAGAGCCCTTATGGGCGTCGCGGTCCCTGAGAGAGTCCCTGGAAGTTCCCCTGGACCTGAGTTAGCTCCTGGCAGTGCCAGCGCCCTCTGACAGAGCCCCTGGTGGCGCCGCCGTCCATGGCATTGCACCTTGGGGCCCCACCTCCCATGAGGGGGCCCCTGAGCGCGACACTGCCCCTCAGAAGGCCCCTGATCGCGCCGCTGTCCCTGGGATATCCTCGGGTTGCGCTAGTGCCTTGGTAGGGCCCCTGTGGCGCTTTAGTCCCTGGAAGGGCGCCTGGGGGCGCCGCTGTCCCTGGGAGAAACCCTGAGGTGCCATCGCCCGTGTAATGGCTCGTAGGAGTAGTTGTTTTTGCACTATTTAAAATTCTGGGTGATATGACGTTAAATAAATACACCGCCCATCACATTTCCAGTATCATCGTATCCTAAACAATGAAATGGAGAAAAAATATCCAACAGGAAAACATAAGTTGGGGTGTTGTGCTGACTGAGTGCTCTGTTCTCCTATTGGCTGTAATTTGGTGTATTTACATTCTAGTCCACCAATCACAGTTAAATAAGGGATTATTGGACGAATGCAATATGTACGATACCTCCATCAAATCTCTGGGGGTTCCGCCGCCCTTGGGAGGGCCCCTGAAGTCGCCACTGTCCCTAGCAGGGACCCTGTTGCCCCTGTGAGGGACCCCACTGTCCCTAGAAGTGCCTCTGGGAGCCCCGCTGCTCCTAGGAGGGCCCATAACGGCGCCGCTGCTTCAGATAGGGCCCATAGGGGCGTCACCACACCCGGCAGGGCCCCTGAGAACGTGGATGTCCCTGGTAGAGCCCTTATGGGCGTCGCCGTCCCTGAGAGGGTCCCTGGAAGTTTCCCTGGTCCTGAGATAACTCCTGGCAGTGCCAGCGCCCTCTGACAGAGCCCCTGGGGGCGCCGCCGTCCATGGCATTGCACCTTGGGGCGCCACCTCCCATGAGGGGGCCTCTGAGCGCGACACTGTCCCTGAGAGGGCCCCTGATCGCGCCGCTGCCCCTGGGATATTCTCGGGAGGCGCCAGTGCTCTGGTAGGGCCCTTGGGTCGCTTTTGTCCCTGGATGTGTCCCTGGGGGCGCCGTCGTCCCTGGGAGAACGTCTGGGAACGTGGCTGTCTCTGGGAGAGCTCCTGGGAGCGCCAGCGATCCTGGTGGGGTCCTTGGGGGTGCCGCCGTTGTTGGAAAGGCCCCTGGGAGATCTGCTGACCCTGGGTGAGCCCCTGGGTGCTCCACTGGCCTTGGGAGGGCCGCTGAGCGTAGCTGCTGGGAGAATCCCTGGGAGCAGCAGCGATCTTGGCAAGGTCCACGGGGCGCTGGTGATTATGGAAAGACCCTGGCAGAGTCGCAGTCCCTGGGAGAAACCCTGTGGTGCCATCGCCCCACGGCTCAGGAGTAGCTTGTTTTTTGACCATTACACTCAGTGAGCATACGTTAAATAACACACTGCCCATCACATTTCCAGTATCATCGTATCTAAACAATGAAATGGAGAGTACTGTCCAACAGGAAAACATAAGTTAGTGTTGTGTTGACTGAGTGCTCTGTTCTCCTTATTATTGTAATTTGTTGCATTTACATTCTTAGTCCACCAATCACAGTTAAGTAAGGGATAATTGACGAATGCAATATGCACGATACCCATCAAATCTCATGCTGCCCTTGAGGCCTTTAGTCGCCACTGCCCCTAGCAGGGACCCTGTTGCCTTTGTGAGGGACCCCACCGTCCCTAGAAGTGACTCTGAGATCCCCGCCGCCCCTAGGAGGGCCCATAACGGCGCCGCTGCTTCAGATAGGGCCCATGGGGGCGTCACCACACCCGGCAGGGCACCTGGGAACGTGGATGTCCCTGGTAGAGCCCTTATGGGCGTCGCGGTCCCTGAGAGAGTCCCTGGAAGTTCCCCTGGACCTGAGTTAGCTCCTGGCAGTGCCAGCGCCCTCTGACAGAGCCCCTGGTGGCGCCGCCGTCCATGGCATTGCACCTTGGGGCCCCACCTCCCATGAGGGGGCCCCTGAGCGCGACACTGCCCCTCAGAAGGCCCCTGATCGCGCCGCTGTCCCTGGGATATCCTCGGGTTGCGCTAGTGCCTTGGTAGGGTCCCTGTGGCGCTTTAGTCCCTGGAAGGGCGCCTGGGGGCGCCGCTGTCCCTGGGAGAAACCCTGAGGTGCCATCGCCCGTGTAATGGCTCGTAGGAGTAGTTGTTTTTGCACTATTTAAAATTCTGGGTGATATGACGTTAAATAAATACACCGCCCATCACATTTCCAGTATCATCGTATCCTAAACAATGAAATGGAGAAAAAATATCCAACAGGAAAACATAAGTTGGGGTGTTGTGCTGACTGAGTGCTCTGTTCTCCTATTGGCTGTAATTTGGTGTATTTACATTCTAGTCCACCAATCACAGTTAAATAAGGGATTATTGGACGAATGCAATATGTACGATACCTCCATCAAATCTCTGGGGGTCCCGCCGCCCTTGGGAGGGCCCCTGAAGTCGCCACTGTCCCTATCAGGGACCCTGTTGCCCCTGTGAGGGACCCCACTGTCCCTAGAAGTGCCTCGGGGAGCCCCGCTGCTCCTAGGAGAGCCCATAACGGCGCCGCTGCTTCAGATAGGGCCCATAGGGGCGTCACCACACCCGGCAGGGCCCCTGAGAACGTGGATGTCCCTGGTAGAGCCCTTATGGGCGTCGCCGTCCCTGAGAGGGTCCCTGGAAGTTTCCCTGGTCCTGAGATAACTCCTGGCAGTGCCAGCGCCCTCTGACAGAGCTCCCCAAGTGCTGTCCATGCAGACAGACCTGGGCGCCACCTCCCAGGGGTTCCTGAGCACACTCCCGAGAGGGCCCCTGATCCGCTGCTGCCCTGGGATATTTCCGGGAGAGCTAGTGCTCTGTAGTAGGGCCCTGGTCGCTTTTAACCTTGGATAACCTCCTGGGGGCTGTCGTCCCTGGGAGAACGTCTGGGAACGGCTGCCCTGGGAGAGCCCTGGGAGCCAGCGATCCCAGGGTCCTGGGTGCCGTTGCTGAAAGGCCCTGGGAGACCCTGCTGACCCTGTGAGCTCCTGGGTGCTCCACTGGCCTTTGGGAGGGCCGCTGAGAGCGTAGCTTTCGCTGGGAGAATCCCTGGGAGCAGCAGCGATCTTGGCAAGGTCCACGGGGCGCTGGTGATTATGGAAAGACCCCTGGCAGAGTCGCTGTCCCTGGGAGAAACCCTGTGGTGCCATCGCCCCTGTAATGGCTCGTAGGAGTAGTTGTTTTTGCACTATTTAAAATTCTGGGTGATATGACGTTAAATAAATACACCGCCCATCACATTTCCAGTATCATCGTATCCTAAACAATGAAATGGAGAAAAAATATCCAACAGGAAAACATAAGTTGGGGTGTTGTGCTGACTGAGTGCTCTGTTCTCCTATTGGCTGTAATTTGTTGTATTTACATTCTAGTCCACCAATCACAGTTAAGTAAGGGATTATTGGACGAATGCAATATGTACGATACCCCCATCAAATCTCTGGGGGTTTCGCCGCCCTTGGGAGGGCCCCTGAAGTCGCCACTGCCCTTAGCAGGGACCCAGTTGCCCCTGTGAGGGACCCCACCGTCCCTAGAAGTGCATCTGGGATCCCCGCCGCCCCTAGGAGGGCCCATAACGGCGCCGCTGCTTCAGATAGGGCCCATGGGGGCGTCACCACACCCGGCAGGGCAGCTGGGAACGTGGATGTCCCTGGTAGAGCCCTTATGGGCGTCGCCGTCCCTGAGAGAGTCCCTGGAAGTTCCCCTGGACCTGAGTTAGCTCCTGGCTCCTGGCAGTGCCAGC
The DNA here is from genome assembly GCF_018991925.1 of Homarus americanus. NCBI lineage: Eukaryota > Metazoa > Arthropoda > Malacostraca > Decapoda > Nephropidae > Homarus > Homarus americanus. The sequence goes on along the minus strand of NW_024721940.1, from coordinate 3,603 downwards.
GCCCTCTGACAGAGCCCCTGGGGGCGCCGCCGTGCATGGCATTGCACGTGGGGCCCCACCTCACATGAGGGGGCCCCTGAGCGCGACACTGTCCCTGAGAAGGCCCCTGATCGCGCCGCTGTCCCTGGGATATCCTTGGGTTGCGCTAGTGCCTTGGTAGGACCCCTGGGGCGCTTTAGTCCCTGGAAGGACGCCTGGGGGCGCCGATGTCCCTGGGATATCCTCCGGTTGCGCTAGTGCCCTGGTAGGGCCCCTGGGGCGCTTTAGTCCCTGGAAGGGCGCCTGAGGGCGCCGTCGTCCCTGGGAGAACGTCTGGGAACGTGGCTGTCCCTGGGAGAGCTCCTGGGAGCGCCAGCGATCCTGGCGGGGTCCTTGGGGGTACCGCCGTTGTTGGAAAGGCCCCTGGGAGCTCTGCTGACCCTGGGTGAGCCCCTGGTGGCGCCACTGTCATTGGGAGGGCCTCTGAGAGCGTGGCTTTCGCTGGGAGAGTCCCTGGGAGCGGCAGCGACTCTGGCAAGGTCCTTGGGTTGACTGTGATTATGGAAAGACCCCTGGCAGCGTCGCTGTCCCTGGGAGAAACCCTGAGGTGCCATCGCCCGTGTAATGGCTCGTAGGAGTAGTTGTTTTTGCACTATTTAAAATTCTGGGTGATATGACGTTAAATAAATACACCGCCCATCACATTTCCAGTATCATCGTATCCTAAACAATGAAATGGAGAAAAAATATCCAACAGGAAAACATAAGTTGGGGTGTTGTGCTGACTGAGTGCTCTGTTCTCCTATTGGCTGTAATTTGGTGTATTTACATTCTAGTCCACCAATCACAGTTAAATAAGGGATTATTGGACGAATGCAATATGTACGATACCTCCATCAAATCTCTGGGGGTTCCGCTGCCCTTGGGAGGGCCCCTGAAGTCGCCACTGCCCCTAGCAGGGACCCTGTTGCCCCTGTGAGGGACCCCACCGTCCCTAGAAGTGCCTCTGGGAGCCCCGCCGCTGCTTCAGATAGGGCCCAAGGGGGCGTCACCACACCCGTCAGGGCCCCTGGGAACGTGGATGTCCCTGGTAGAGCCCTTTGGGCGTCGCCGTCCCTGAGAGGGTCCCTGGAAGTTTCCCTGGTCCTGAGATAACTCCTGGCAGTGCCAGCGCCCTCCTGACAGAGCCCTGGAAGTCACTGTAATCCATGGCATTGCACCTTGGGGCCCCACCTCCCATGAGGGGGCCCCTGAGCGCGACACTGCCCCTGAGAAGGCCCCTGATCGCGCCGCTGTCCCTGGGATATCCTCGGGTTGCGCTAGTGCCTTGGTAGGGCCCCTGTGGCGCTTTAGTCCCTGGAAGGGCGCCTGGGGGCGCCGCTGTCCTTGGGAGAAACCCTGAGGTGCTATCGCCCGTGTAATGGCTCGTAGGAGTAGTTGTTTTTGCACTATTTAAAATTCTGGGTGATATGACGTTAAATAAATACACCGCCCATCACATTTCCAGTATCATCGTATCCTAAACAATGAAATGGAGAAAATATATCCAACAGGAAAACATAAGTTGGGGTGTTGTGCTGACTCAGTGCTCTGTTCTCCGATTGGCTGTAATTTGGTGTATATACATTCTAGTCCACCAATCACAGTTAAATAAGGGATTATTGGACGAATGCAATATGTACGATACCTCCATCAAATCTCTGGGGGTTCCGCCGCCCTTGGGAGGGCCCCTGAAGTCGCCACTGTCCCTAGCAGGGACCCTGTTGCCCCTGTGAGGGACCCCACCGTCCCTAGAAGTGCCTCTGGGAGCCCCGCTCCTCCTAGGAGGGCCCATAACGGCGCCGCTGCTTCAGATAGGGCCCATAGGGGCGTCACCACACCCGGCAGGGCCCCTGAGAACGTGGATGTCCCTGGTAGAGCCCTTATGGGCGTCGCCGTCCCTGAGAGGGTCCCTGGAAGTTTCCCTGGTCCTGAGATAACTCCTGGCAGTGCCAGCGCCCTCTGACAGAGCCCCTGGGGGCGCCGCCGTCCATGGCATTGCACCTTGGGGCGCCACCTCCCATGAGGGGGCCTCTGAGCGCGACACTGTCCCTGAGAGGGCCCCTGATCGCGCCGCTGCCCCTGGGATATTCTCGGGAGGCGCCAGTGCTCTGGTAGGGCCCTTGGGTCGCTTTTGTCCCTGGATGTGTCCCTGGGGGCGCCGTCGTCCCTGGGAGAACGTCTGGGAACGTGGCTGTCTCTGGGAGAGCTCCTGGGAGCGCCAGCGATCCTGGTGGGGTCCTTGGGGGTGCCGCCGTTGTTGGAAAGGCCCCTGGGAGATCTGCTGACCCTGGGTGAGCCCCTGGGTGCTCCACTGGCCTTGGGAGGGCCGCTGAGAGCGTAGCTTTCGCTGGGAGAATCCCTGGGAGCAGCAGCGATCTTGGCAAGGTCCACGGGGCGCTGGTGATTATGGAAAGACCCCTGGCAGAGTCGCTGTCCCTGGGAGAAACCCTGTGGTGCCATCGCCCCTGTAATGGCTCGTAGGAGTAGTTGTTTTTGCACTATTTAAAATTCTGGGTGATATGACGTTAAATAAATACACCGCCCATCACATTTCCAGTATCATCGTATCCTAAACAATGAAATGGAGAAAAAATATCCAACAGGAAAACATAAGTTGGGGTGTTGTGCTGACTGAGTGCTCTGTTCTCCTATTGGCTGTAATTTGTTGTATTTACATTCTAGTCCACCAATCACAGTTAAGTAAGGGATTATTGGACGAATGCAATATGTACGATACCCCCATCAAATCTCTGGGGGTTTCGCCGCCCTTGGGAGGGCCCCTGAAGTCGCCACTGCCCTTAGCAGGGACCCAGTTGCCCCTGTGAGGGACCCCACCGTCCCTAGAAGTGCATCTGGGATCCCCGCCGCCCCTAGGAGGGCCCATAACGGCGCCGCTGCTTCAGATAGGGCCCATGGGGGCGTCACCACACCCGGCAGGGCAGCTGGGAACGTGGATGTCCCTGGTAGAGCCCTTATGGGCGTCGCCGTCCCTGAGAGAGTCCCTGGAAGTTCCCTTGGACCTGAGTTAGCTCCTGGCAGTGCCAGCGCCCTCTGACAGAGCCCCTGGGGGCGCCGCCGTGCATGGCATTGCACGTGGGGCCCCACCTCCCATGAGGGGGCCCCTGAGCGCGACACTGTCCCTGAGAAGGCCCCTGATCGCGCCGCTGTCCCTGGGATATCCTTGGGTTGCGCTAGTGCCTTGGTAGGACCCCTGGGGCGCTTTAGTCCCTGGAAGGGCGCCTGGGGGCGCCGATGTCCCTGGGATATCATCCGGTTGCGCTAGTGCCCTGGTAGGGCCCCTGGGGCGCTTTAGTCCCTGGAAGGGCGCCTGGGGGCGCCGTCGTCCCTGGGAGAACGTCTGGGAACGTGACTGTCCCTGGGAGAGCTCCTGGGAGCGCCAGCGATCCTGGCGGGGTCCTTGGGGTTACCGCCGTTGTTGGAAAGGCCCCTGGGAGCTCTGCTGACCCTGGGTGAGCCCCTGGTGGCGCCACTGTCATTGGGAGGGCCTCTGAGAGCGTGGCTTTCGCTGGGAGAGTCCCTGGGAGCGGCAGCGACTCTGGCAAGGTCCTTGGGTTGACTGTG
>NW_024721939.1:0-15188 GCF_018991925.1 Homarus americanus | reverse complement strand
TTTTTTAAGAGGCCATGTATCTTATTATTATATATGTTGTATGTGCTGCCCTGCACAAGAGTTTAACAGTTGAAGCAACAAGTATGTAAATCTATTCCAGGCTTGAAGATACTAACACTAGGGAACCTAAGCAGAAATTAGCCAGGGCAAGCAACACCATTGCATAACCTTTCAAACCTCTGACTGTGTACCCTCATCTAACTCCCTAAAGTGACGCTCTCCGACAAGCTCCTGCTAAGGCACTCTTTCTCTCCTTCATATCTACATTCACCTTTCCGTTTCCGTATCCTTAGATAGCCGCTTAGGTATTATAAATATTACCAGACTATGGTAGGATGTGAGGTGCATACTTTACACCGCAGTAGCTATTTTTCTCAGGTTGGGCACTCGCTATTATCATCCACTGTGAACATCGATTGTGTATGGCATGGAAGCTTTGGTCCTGGCGGGAGGTGTAGTGATGGGTTGTCAGACCACAGCTTACATCGCAAGGAAGGCCAGACTGACCCGACATTAGGGGGGTCAAGTGTAAGGGTATCCCCCGCGGGTGCTCAAGGGTGTTACAAATCAACTAGCTCCCCTTCCCATGTCACACGGCCAACAAACATGTAAGAAGGCACCAGCCGACTCTCTCCCAATATACACAATATCCTACACCGCAGAGGAAGGCCAGTCTTGACCCGACATTAGGGGGATCAAGTGTAGGGTAACTCTCACGGTTGACCAAGGGTTATAAATCAGCCAGGCTCTCCTCCCATGTGACACGGCACCACAACAAACATGTAAGAAGGCACCAGCCGACTCTCTCCCAATATACAATAACCTACATCGCTGAAGAAGCCCAGGCTTGACCCGACATTAGGGAGGTCAAGTGTAGGGTAACTCTCACAGCTGACCAAGGGTTATAAATCAGCCAGGCTCACCTCTCATGTCATTACCCCATCTGATGACTTTCCCAGAAGATACAAATTATAGTCTCTGAAAAAGTCCAGACCTGACCCTACATTAGCGAGGGCAAATGTAAGGAGATCCTTCGCCGCCCCCCCCCCCCGATCAGCTCAACCTGACGGCTGGTCTTCCAATATATAGGAGCGTCCGAGCCCTCCCTCAGAGTGTGTCTTGTGACCAGGAAGGGCCAGCTACCACGTCCCCAGTCCCGCTCGAGAGAAGCCCGTCACTAAGTGTAACGAAGTCTCAGCCGGGTCCATCGACAGAGTGCTGTCAACTCCACTTGTAACAGTAAGTACTGGCTGTGTAGACTGTAGAAGTGCAGTGATCCCGAACCTCCCCAACGATCGACTTAGTGAAGTGCCCATTCTAATTGTGAGGTTAGGTTATACGAGAATACCATAGTCTATCATAAATTGTGTACGAACCCCCCCATTAATCCCCCCTATTGAACTAGTAAAATAAAGCTGTAACACGCATTGGTGTTTTATATACTACACTTGTACTGTGCTCGTTAATATATATGATATCACACCTCGACACACCATTTCGCTATAATATTCTACTACTATAACCTCCTAACTTACCTCTTCATGTGAGATATTGTCTCATTACACTGTGGATGATAGGCTGCGATAAAACTTTGTTTGATGTCGTATTGTCGATCTATTTGCTCTACAAGTTGATTCCTTAACTCTAATCCGTTGTCGGAGTGAAGAACCTTAGGCGTAGTAAAAGGACATATGGGGTGAATAACTAAGGCTTAACCCACACATTTGGCTGTTTTATCCGTCAATGGGACTAAAATCACAAATCTAGAAAAATGATCCACACACACACTAGGACGTACGAGGATCCTTGATGACTCCTCGGAAGTTGTAAGAAGTTGATCGCGATTGTGTCAAACAGACCTTCTGGTGTAGAATACTGATGAATTGAAGCCGGCGACCTTGTAGTACCCTTATACTGAGCACATTACAAGCACTTAGCAATATGCAATTCTATGTCTTTCTTCATAGTATTCCAAAAATACTTCTTTCTGACCTTCGCCAGACATTTGTCACGTCCGGGGTGACCTGCTTGGGGAGCATCGTGATACAACTTTAGTATCGTTTCCCGAAGTGTATCAGGTACGACAATTAGTGTAACAATACCTCAGTTGTCTGCTTGGAGCGAAGGAGTATGTCTCGTGGTAGTTCAAATTGATTGAACGGAAGAGGTAACTTTGGAAGATTAGCTCGTCCCGGTAAATACTTGAACTCTGGTTCAAACTCTTGAATGGTCAGATACCAGCGTGCTAGTCTACCTGAAAGATTTTTGCCGTGAAACTGCTTTGCCACTGCCACGTGATCTATATAGACGGTTATTTTATAACCAAAAATTATGTCTTTAAACTTCTTCAGTGCCCAAACAACAGCTAACGTTTCTAGGTGCGTTACTGTACAACGTGTTTCGGCATCATTAAGTTTACGACTTGCAAAAGCAATCACTCTATATTTTCCTCGTGCTTCCAGCTGCATAAGTACAGTGCCAATTCCCTGCATTGGGGCGTCGGAACACAGAGTAAATTCTTGAGATAAGTCAGAAATTCTAAAACAGGGACATTGGTAAGTGTTGTCTTCAATGCACTAAAATTATCTTAATGACGCCGAAACACGTTGTACAGTAACGCACCTAGAAACGTTAGCTGTTGTTTGGGCACTGAAGAAGTTTAAAGACATAATTTTTGGTTATAAAATAACCGTCTATATAGATCACGTGGCAGTGGCAAAGCAGTTTCACGGCAAAAATCTTTCAGGTAGACTAGCACGCTGGTATCTGACCATTCAAGAGTTTGAACCAGAGTTCAAGTATTTACCGGGACGAGCTAATCTTCCAAAGTTACCTCTTCCGTTCAATCAATTTGAACTACCACGAGACATACTCCTTCGCTCCAAGCAGACAACTGAGGTATTGTTACACTAATTGTCGTACCTGATACACTTCGGGAAACGATACTAAAGTTGTATCACGATGCTCCCCAAGCAGGTCACCCCGGACGTCACAAATGTCTGGTTGAGGTCAGAAAGAAGTATTTTTGGAATACTATGAAGAAAGACATAGAATTGCATATTGCTAAGTGCTTGTAATGTGCTCAGTATAAGGGTACTACAAGGTCGCCGGCTTCAATTCATCAGTATTCTACACCAGAAGGTCTGTTTGACACAATCGCGATCAACTTCTTACAACTTCCGAGGAGTCATCAAGGATCCTCGTACGTCCTAGTGTGTGTGTGGATCATTTTTCTAGATTTGTGATTTTAGTCCCATTGACGGATAAAACAGCCAAATGTGTGGGTTAAGCCTTAGTTATTCACCCCATATGTCCTTTTACTACGCCTAAGGTTCTTCACTCCGACAACGGATTAGAGTTAAGGAATCAACTTGTAGAGCAAATAGATCGACAATACGACATCAAACAAAGTTTTATCGCAGCCTATCATCCACAGTGTAATGAGACAATATCTCACATGAAGAGGTAAGTTAGGAGGTTATAGTAGTAGAATATTATAGCGAGAGGAAATGGTAGCGTGTCTCGAGGGTGTGATGTCAACACTGTATATTAACACAGGCACAGTACAAGTGTAGTATATAAAACACCAATGCGTGTTACAGCTTTATTTTACTAGTTCAATAGGGGGGATTAATGGGGGGGTTCGTACACAATTTATGATAGACTATGGTATTCTCGTATAACCTAACCTCACAATTAGAATGGGCACTTCACTAAGTCGATCGTTGGGGAGGTTCGGGATCACTGCACTTCTACAGTCTACACAGCCAGTACTTACTGTTACAAGTGGAGTTGACAGCACTCTGTCGATGGACCCGGCTGAGACTTCGTTACACTTAGTGACGGGCTTCTCTCGAGCGGGACTGGGGACGTGGTAGCTGGCCCTTCCTGGTCACAAGACACACTCTGAGGGAGGGCTCGGACGCTCCTATATATTGGAAGACCAGCCGTCAGGTTGAGCTGATCGGGGGGGGGGGGCGGCGAAGGATCTCCTTACATTTGCCCTCGCTAATGTAGGGTCAGGTCTGGACTTTTTCAGAGACTATAATTTGTATCTTCTGGGAAAGTCATCAGATGGGGTAATGACATGAGAGGTGAGCCTGGCTGATTTATAACCCTTGGTCAGCTGTGAGAGTTACCCTACACTTGACCTCCCTAATGTCGGGTCAAGCCTGGGCTTCTTCAGCGATGTAGGTTATTGTATATTGGGAGAGAGTCGGCTGGTGCCTTCTTACATGTTTGTTGTGGTGCCGTGTCACATGGGAGGGGAGCCTGGCTGATTTATAACCCTTGGTCAACCGTGAGAGTTACCCTACACTTGATCCCCCTAATGTCGGGTCAAGACTGGCCTTCCTCTGCGGTGTAGGATATTGTGTATATTGGGAGAGAGTCGGCTGGTGCCTTCTTACATGTTTGTTGGCCGTGTGACATGGGAAGGGGAGCTAGTTGATTTGTAACACCCTTGAGCACCCGCGGGGGATACCCTTACACTTGACCCCCCTAATGTCGGGTCAAGTCTGGCCTTCCTTGCGATGTAAGCTGTGGTCTGACAACCCATCACTACACCTCCCGCCAGGACCAAAGCTTCCATGCCATACACAATCGATGTTCACAGTGGATGACAATAGCGAGTGCCCAACCTGAGAAAAATAGCTACTGCGGTGTAAAGTATGCACCTCACATCCTACCATAGTCTGGTAATATTTATAATACCTAAGCGGCTATCTAAGGATACGGAAACGGAAAGGTGAATGTAGATATGAAGGAGAGAAAGAGTGCCTTAGCAGGAGCTTGTCGGAGAGCGTCACTTTAGGGAGTTAGATGAGGGTACACAGTCGGAGGTTTGAAAGGTTATGCAATGGTGTTGCTTGCCCTGGCTAATTTCTGCTTAGGTTCCCAAGTGTTAGTATCTTCAAGCCTGGAATAGATTTACATACTTGTTGCTTCAACTGTTAAACTCTTGCGCAGGGCAGCACATACAACATATATAATAATAAGATACATGGCCTCTTAAAAAAAAAGGGGGGGGGGAAGTTGGGGAAAAATACAACTTGTGAACAAAAAGAAATATTTGTACATACTAAAAAGGCAGCAGAAATTATTAACAAGATACAATGGCAAAAACAAAAACTCGTCAGCATTCGTCGAGATCCCGGGTGGCGCGTGGTCCATCACCACCTCCACCAATCGGTGTCCAGCATCAGGGTGGACGACGCAGTTGATATGGTGGTTGGCGTTTCCTGTCCCGTCCGGCGGTCTGCCGCAGTGTGTCGCGTGCCTCACTTCCTCCACTTGAACTTCTGTGTAGAGCGGCAGTTCCTGACGCATTCCAGATGGATTTTTCTAGTCCCATCTGAGTTTCCTCTGTAGAGTCTCATTTTCCGTCGTGGTCCAGGTGGATATTTCTAGTCCCATCTGAGTTTCCGCCCTTCCCGGCCGGGATCAAAGCCGGTCCACTGCTTGGGGTGTCATCGCTTTGGATGGCGTGTAGGGCAGGGTCCACGGACAAGAGTTCGCCCTCCATACGTGAGTGTCGGCGAGACCCCTGACCGTCCTGTCCCACACCCTCACAGTGGTGAATCCCTCCCTGGGTGGGCCCCCCAGGGTTTGCTTGTTTCTTCCTCTACTTGTAGTCAGGTCACTTCTGTTTCGTCCCCCATGGTGTGGTAAACACCGGCGAGGCAGATCCCGGGTGGGCCGAGGTCAGCCATTACTTGTCTGGTACCTGGTGGTTCCATTCCCGGAGTGGAAGTGCGTGGGACCAGTTGACAGGTCCTGAAACGTAGGGAGCTGTCGTCTGCATCGCCACTGGGACCTCTAGTTGTTTGTTGCCTGTTGCTTGCTGCTACTGAAGTTGCAGGTCGGGGTTTCGGGATTTTCTCCTGGGTTCCAAGGGGACGACCTGATTCCCTGCCTGGAGCTAGGTGCTGCGCTGGTCCTGCATGGCGTAGCTTGCTCAGGCTGATGGTACCCATAGATGTTGTCTGTCAGTATTGTGGGCTGTGAGACCGTAGCCTCGGTGCGTGTCTCGTCGTTCAGCAGGCGAGCGACGAGACACAGCCCAGTGTCTTCAACCAGTACGAGGGCCAGCATTATGCAAGCCCGTTTCTGGAGCTTGGGGCTTGCAGTGTCGACGTGAAGGCGTCACCCATTCGCCGCGGGGTTGCCCGCTGCGTGTCCCGCTCGTGTCGGGCATCCATTATGAATCAGGATGCGTTGGTCTCAGCTCATCTGGTAGGGGGTCAGCTGCAGCTGTGGTGGTGTCATCTCCGACTTTTGTGTGGGGTCAGGGAGACCTCGCCCAGGCCCGTGAAGAGCAAGGGCAGTGATGACTCTGTAGCTTAGTAGAAAGACAAGATCCCGGGGTGGAGAATCAACAATTAGAAGTGCCCCTAGACTCGTTACTTTAATCTATGTTCTGTGACCTGGTGTTATATCTATGAGCCCTAATCTGATCAGGTCTTACTGGTACAAGTGGGGCAGTAGCTTGGGGAGTTCTCTGGTTATTACTTGGGGTGTGAGGCACCTGATTGTTCTGAGGGGGGGTAGTCAGCTGCTGGTGGAGGGATAGGGTGTTGGGAAGGGAATGTTACTCCTAGAGGGGGCTGGTTGGTGAGGCCTGATATGTTCAAGACGTCATCGTCGATAGTTGCCATCTTCAATCTATTCACATGCACAGTTTCCTGACGTCCCCCCTGGCAAAGCGGGGAAATAGTGAAGTTTACTTTGCTGGGTTGGGCGGTTACTCTATATGGACCCTGCCATCTCTGTTGCAACTTAGAGGGGTATCGGGGGAGGATGATTCGTTAGTTAGGAAGACCAGGGTACCTACGGTAATATTGGAAGGGGTGACCCTGAGGTTATAGTAGGTGGCGTTGTGTAAGTGACCTTTCCTGTTTAGTTCCTGCACCCGAGTAAAGACCGTTTGTAACCTGTTTTGCAAGACAGAAGGGTAGTCCTCGCCATAGGATAGGGGTGGGGGGTTGATTACACCAGCAGGAAGGTTTGGATCCCTACCAAAGTGAAGGAAGTAAGGAGTGTTATGCAGGGTGGTATTAATTGCGGTGTTCATGGCCAGTTGTGCAAGAGGTAGCTGATCGTCCCAACCGCCGTACTGATTATTAACCAAAAACGACAAGTGATCTTTCAACGTTCGGTGGGAACGCTCAACCATGGCATTAGCCTGTGGGTGGTAACTAGTGGTTAGATTTGACTTAGCCCGCAGCAAGTCGCACGCCTTCTGAAAGATGCCCGAGGTAAACTCTGTCCCTTGATCACTTACAATGACCCGGGGACATCCATGAGTACCAACGTATTGTAACAGGGCTTCACAAACTGTCTCTGCGCGTTTATCGGGGATGGGTATATAGGTTGCAAAACGTGAATAGTGATCGACGATGGAAACAACGTATCTGTTTCCCCGGTGTGAACGTATTGACATGTCAGTTAGATCGATCGATACCCGTTCCAAGGGCTGAGAGGCTGGTGGGAACTCCTGCAGCTCTCCCTGTCTCTTTGGGGTACCCTTCCTTAACTGACACGGCAGACATCCTTTGACAAATGCCCCAACCTTCCGCGCTAGATTGGGCATGAAAAACATAGAGCGTGCACGTGCATATGTGCGACATTCACCCGGGTGGGCTGCGAATTGGGAAGAGTAAGCTACTACTAGGGCCGAGTTTTCCAAGGATGCGGGGATGACTACGAGTTCTGTGGGTTGTTCATCATCCTGTTTCATAGTAACAAGATACAGGACTCCGCTTAAAAGACTGAAATCACAAAGTGAGGCTTTGTTGACCTTCTTGGGGAGCGGACCCCCCTCAAGGAACTCAATGACAGGACCCCACTGTGGGTCTTCGAGTTGGTGTTGGCGCACCTCATTAGGTGATAGGTCCCCAAAAATGGGCTGAGTCATGCTGCTAGGATTCCCGACACTATTTATAGGTAATACATTACGGCTCAGTGCGTCTGGTACTACGTGGTTCTTGCCTGGCTTATGCAAAATGGAGAAGTTATACGCATTTAGAAAGACTGCCCAGCGTGCTACCCGTGCATTAGGAGTTTTACCTTGGAAGATATATATTAAAGGACAGTGATCAGTGATTACATAAAAGTGTCTACCAAATAGGTAAGCATCAAAGGAAGTTACGGCCTTGACAATAGCCAAGGCGTCTTTCTCAGTTGTGGAGTAGCGGAGGGCAGCTCCGCTCAATTTCTGGGAAAAATAAGCAATAGGGATGGGGTTATCTTCACCACCTTGCATGAGACAGGCTCCCAGTGCTTCGTCGGAAGCGTCAGTGTGCACGTAAAACGGCTGCGTGAAGTCCGGCAGTGCTAACATTATTGCCGACTTCAATAAGTCCTTAAGATGGTTAAAAGCTTTATCTGCCTTCCCCGACCACCGAAACTGAACCGACTTCTTTGTAAGTTTCGTAAGGGGGAGGGCCGCCTCTGAAAAGTGAGGGATGTGACGTTTGAAAAAATTGGCGGTGCCGAGGAACTGTTTCACACCCCTGGCTGTGGTGGGAGGTGGCATCTCTGCTATCGCTTTCACTTTCACCGGGTCGGGTCTAACGCCGCCATGACCTACGGTGATTCCCAGGAATTTAACTTCCTGGCGCGCGAACGCGCATTTCCTAAGGGACACTTTCAGTCCGGCCGCTTTCATTACCGAGAGAACCTCATCTACATCCCGCATGTGCGAATCCATGTTTTTACTATAGACGATAACATCGTCCAGGTAAGCCATAGCGTTCCGCCCAAGCACGGGTGTGAGACTGTGGTTCACAGCCCTTATGAACGTGGCCGGTGCTCCCTTTAACCCGAAAGGTAACCTGTTGAAACAAAATAGACGGCTGCCGTCCGCGAAAGCAGTTTTAGGGCGGTCAGCCGGGTCAACTGGTATACTCCAGTACGCATCCTTACAGTCTAGAACTGTGAATATAGAAGCTCCGTTCAATTGGTCCAGTGTCTCGTCAATTCTGGGCAAGGGATAGCTATCAGCAATGGTGTCCTTATTAAGTTCCCTATAGTCTACACAGAATCTAGTTGACCCGTCCTTTTTTCTGACTAATACGACCGGGGAGCAATAGGGGCTAGTGCAAGGGGAGATGACACCACGTTCCTCCATTTGGCGACATAAGTCCCTAATTTGAGTTTTAGCCGCCTCAGGAAGCCTCCACTGCCGTACTCTGGTGGGGGGAGCGGAGCCGGTATTAATTTTGTGTGAAGCTGACATCAGGCCGAGGTCCTCATCTGAGGTTGCAAACAGATCTTCATGCTGCTTTATTATAGCGCGTAGACGTTCTCTAATTTGGGTGGGTAGGTGATCTATGTCAAGGGATTCTATTGCAGTGGCGAACATTTGCTGTGACTCTACGAATTCTGTGTCACTCCTAATGTTATACCTCGTAGAATCAAAATGCTCCAGATCCTCTACTTTATCGACCGCACAGACTGTTCCCACTGAATGACCAGGAGTAAGTTTAAATTCCCTGGGGGTGGGGTTTATGACTGGGACGCTAGGCTGCTGAGTGTTAATGAGCCCCGACTGCACGTATGGGGACATTTTATGAGGGGTTTCAACAAATACATACTCCTGATCCTCCGTGGAACTGTCGAACGACCTTGACCATCGAACGGGCAGAACAACACTAGAGTGGGGAGGGATGACAGTGGCGTGCGTAGGGTGCAGCTGGGGGGGCTTGGGGTGCGGGGGCCTGGGGGCGCTTAGGCTTAATGAGGTGGACGGGCAGACCAGACCTATTCCTAATAGGTGTACCTGCATAATCTCTACCATCTAGTGTCACGGTATACCGACTCCCATCAAACTGGATTCCATACTTAAACCTACACAAGAAATCTGACCCAATAAGAACATCCCCTGGGAAAAGATCACCGCTTACCACAACCAGCGCGTGAACAACTATCTTATCTCCTAAGTCTACAGTTATATCTCTGGAATCCAATGTTGAGAGGCGGTTCCCCGTGACGCCACGTAACTCAGGAACTTTATGCTTTCCCCCTAGGCTCATCTTGGAGGCCACGTTCTGTTTCACCAAGGACACCGAGGAGCCTGTGTCAATGAAAGCTTCAACCCGTTTCCCTCCCATTTTCAACTTAATAATTGGCCTGTCTTCCCTAGTCACCATCAACGCCTCGCCCTTGTCTTTAGTAGTAGGGACATAACCTGCGAATGTGTCCCCACTCGGCACATGCGTAACAACGCATTCCGGTGTATGGACACTCTCTGCGGGTATGTCCCTGGTCGCCACACCCATCGCACTGGTTTCCCTCACATTGAAAGGGACATCCGTGCACCGCGTGGGACCATGCCCCACAGGAGGAGCAGCGAAAAGGCTTCGGAGCTCTATACCAGCTATCCCGCATGGGCGGGCCCGGGCGCGCACTTGTGACTGCACGGGGGCGGGGGTCAATCCCAGCCCGCACCCCGCGGGTCCCTGCCCCGGACGGCCGGCCGCCCCGTGGCGCATTACCCAACGTGTTTATAGCTACTGTATCTAACCCTGATTGCTCCCGCCCTTCCTCGTGGAACGATGACTGTTCCTGTCGCTTCCTTTCGTCCCGGCTGAGATTCTCCACCATCAGTCTCAAGAATTCATCCTACCAGACAGAAGGGGTGTTACGTGTAAGGGTGGGAGGGGCGGCGTGAATTGTCGACACAAAACGGGAGGGGGGGGGTGGGTTTCCTGAGCTGTATATACCTCCGCGCTGCTTTAATTGCGTTCTCGATCGTAGTTATCCCGCTTGCCTCCATGTACGTACGCATCTCGCCGGGTAAGCCCGACAGAAAGTAAGAGAGTACTAGCTCAGGTGGGAAGAATTGTGGGTGATTCACTCTCGCCATCTTCACAGCACTCCCTATGCATGATAGGTAAACATTTAGTGATGAACACTCTTCTAGCTTGATATTAGCTAAACGTGTCGTGTGATCTTGTAATGAGTTACCCTGGCTGTAAATTTCCCGTAATCCGTTCGCGAACGTGTCCCACGTGGTAGCATTCTTTACTGTCGGATTAAATCCTAGCACACCTTTCGCGTCACCGCCCAATCGCATACGTGCCGTCCTAAGGCGGCATTCCTCGTATTCCTGAAGGGTTTCCGGGAACGCACTTTCAATGTCTCCTAACCACTGTTCCAGCCTATCGGCTGATGTCGCAGGGTCACGGCCATCGCCCTCAAACATGGGTATCTGACTGATCACTTGTGCTGCACTACTAGCTGAGACGGACGTAAGGAAGGGGTCTGGCATGCTGGAGGGGTTGGGAGGTGCTAAGGTGTACGTGAGCGTGGGGAGGGGAGCGGCGAGAGAGGGTGCAGGGTGGTTAAGGGGTAGGGGGGGAGAGTAGGTACTAGTGGATTGTTCAGGGAACGGGAATAAAACGGAAGTCGTTGGTGTAATGTTAACAGGAGTCATATTAGCTTGCGAGGAGGGCTGGGAAGTACTGATCGTGGAAGTCGAAATTGTCAATGTTGACGATGACGTCTGTGGGTGGGACGAGGAGGGGGTTTTACTGACACTTGCCCTGGTTGAGTTCTCGACCATTGTTCCCCGTTACCCAACAATATGTGAACTAGGGAGGGGGGAGTGGATACTGTCACCACTTGTACCACACTGAGGGACAGGAATTCTATTACAAATGCTACCACCCTTGTACTGCCTGCTTCGTCAAGATAGTTACGAGTTTACTTCAAAAGATTCTAACTATCACTGTACTGAACACCAAGGGGAAGAAGCGTGAGTTTTACGTTAAGTGCGCTGCCACCATTGTAATGAGACAAAATCTCACATGAAGAGGTAAGTTAGGAGGTTATAGTAGTAGAATATTATAGCGAGAGGAAATGGTAGCGTGTCTCGAGGGTGTGATGTCAACACTGTATATTAACACAGGCACAGTACAAGTGTAGTATATAAAACACCAATGCATGTTACAGCTTTATTATACTAGTTCAATAGGGGGGATTAATGGGGGGGGGTTCGTACACAATTTATGATAGACTATGGTATTCTCGTATAACCTAACCTCACAATTAGAATGGGCACTTCACTAAGTCGATGGTTGGGGAGGTTCGGGATCACTGCACTTCTACAGTCTACACAGCCAGCACTTACTGTTACACGTGGAGTTGACAGCACTCTGTCGATGGACCCGGCTGAGACTTCGTTACACTTAGTGGCGGGCTTCTCTCGAGCGGGACTGGGGACGTGGTAGCTGGCCCTTCTTGGTTACAAGACACACTCTCGTGAGGGAGGGCTAGGACGTCCTATATATTGGAAGACCAGCCGTCAGGTTGAGCTGATCGGGGGGGCGGCGAAGGGTCTCCTTACATTTGCCCTCGCTAATGTAGGGTCAGGTCTGGACTTTTTCAGAGACTATAAGTTGTATTTTCTGGGAAAGTCATCAGATGGGGCCATGACATGAGAGGTGAGCCTGGCTGATTTATAACCCTTGGTCAGCCGTGAGAGTTACCCTACACTTGACCTCATTAATGTCGGGTCAAGCCTGGACTTCTTCAGCGATGTAGGTTATTGTATATTGGGAGAGAGTCGGCTGGTGCCTTCTTACATGTTTGTTGTGGTGCCGTGTCACATGGGAGGGAAGCCTGGCTGATTTATAACCCTTGGTCAACCATGAGAGTTACCCTACACTTGACCCCCCTAATGTCGGGTCAAGACTGGCCTTCCTCTGCGGTGTAGGATATTGTGTATATTGGGAGAGAGTCGGCTGGTGCCTTCTTACATGTTTGTTGGCCGTGTGACATGGGAAGGGGAGCTAGTTGATTTGTAACACCCTTGAGCACCGGCGGGGGATACCCTTACACTTGACCCCCCTAATGTCGGGTCAAGTCGGGCCTTCCTTGCCATGTAAGCTGTGGTCTGACAACCCATCACTACAACAGGCTAATGGCCTTGTTGAAAGAACCAATCGCAAAATCCTAGAGATTCTTCGTCCAATAGCGAGTCAAATGCACAATGTATGGGAAATTGGTTACCGCAAGTCGCCGCATCTATTAATGGGTCGATCAACAGCTCTGCAGGCAAATCACCCTAAAATATTGTTTAAGGCATAGAAAAACGTCTACCGTATGACGTACTTACAGACATGCCATGCCCAGTCTATAATGTGGACGATTTCGCTACCAGGCAAATCATTGTATTCACGGATATTCATGGCCAAGTACAAAAACATGTAGCAGCGTCACACGCTGAAATGATATACATGCAACATAAACAAGCCAAGCCTGTCATGCTAGAAATAGGCGATGCTGTTACGGTGCGAGAACCTGAACGAAAGTCCAAGCTTTCACCCAAGTTTGACTGAACATTCCGCATTATTGCTGAAGAAGCGCGCAACAAATTTAAAATTTTGAAGCCAAACTCAGAAACTTCAGATGTTGTGCATGAGGACATACTTAAAAAGGTCCATTCAGGTTCATTCCACAGGAATGATTATGATGTCCCAGACACAACTGTTGAAACAGCAAACGCGTCAAATACACCCAGTGTATCTGATGATTATTGTTTAAAACTACGTTCAGCGAAACTTATGCAATAATGTTCCTAACATTTCTACACTGATATTAAAACAAAAATATTTCTGAGTCTAGTCATTTATTTAAATTTTTATAATTTCATTAAATCAGTGCCTACACTGGAATGATTCATTTCTTTTTCCAAGTATTTTGTATGCTACAAAAACTTCAACTCAAGCTGTATCAATTAACAAAAACGAACTAATTGCAAGTATGGTTGATGCAGGGTTAGGACAAGTGGATGCACAGCATGTGTATATGAAAATTCTTCTTGAAGCCTTACAAATAGCCAAGACGACTTATCTGTTAACTCCAATTTTCGCAGACGAAGAGGTACAATAGTATATCCTTCTGTGAGAGTCAACTCTTACGCACTATGCTTTCCTCATACACGTAACTATGCTAGTGCAAAGCAAATTAATGCATGGCATGTAGAACCTTTCCCATTATACTCTGATGGTACACTGTTTACTCTGGATATACCAACCGATCTTTTACTAATAGATGACGACTACTCTTTGTTAGAAGTGGTTGATTTTAGGGTATTATCACGGTGTAAGTTGTAATGTATACATTTATACATATGCCAAGCCTATGTGAGCGCGTTTATTCTGCTGCAAACGGAATATGCAAATTGACGATCATACAAACTAACGTTCACACAGTGCTGAAACAATGTAACTATACACAGATTCTCCCGGAAAACTGTGTTCATGCGCATCTACATAATGTTCAAGATATATATATATATATATATATATATATATATATATATATATATATATATATATATATATATATATATATATATATATATATATATACAGTATACTTTTTTTCTCTCTCTCTCTCTTCCTTGAAGAAACCAATGTCACTTTACAATGCCAAGATAGTGGAAACCGGTTAGCTGTGAAAGGTTATTGTAAGGCTCCGGATTACTGTGCGATAACCTGTGGTTCGTTCAAAACCTTGCCTTCTCATCATCATTTTGCATTGAATTTAAATCTCACTTTGGATTTGATTCCATTGTACCAAGTTTCTATTTTGACTCTTAGTGAACTCAATCTTATGTTAGATAACTTAAAATTTATTTCTTATCTGAAAGAGTCACATTTTACTAATATAGAAGATAAACTGCTATTTTATTTTATTTTTCACAGGATTTGTTAAACCCAGTTTAACTATTCCTTCTATTGTGTAATATTGGCAGTAATATTTTGTTTTGCTCCTAGAGATCAATATCATTTAAATTTACTATTGTACACAATAATACTCTCCAGTAATATTTTTGTTTTGCTCCTAGAGAACACTATCATTTTAATTTACCATTGTACATAATATACTCTTCTGTAAGGCACTTAAGAGTAGGACCCTCGTAACTGCTGAACCCCAGGTTGCAGTTGCTTCAGTTTAATGTTTTCACACATATGTATGTAACTTCAATAGGTTTATGTATATATTTTTTCTCTGCGAGAAGCTAATTCCTCGTAGAAGCCTGGAAGGTAGTGACCGAGCGATGTATTAGCCTCTGTCTCATGGTAATAACAATTATATAAATTTGGGTTAATACATTTAGTTCATATAATCCAATCACTCTACTGTAGTTTTCCATAAGCTGTGTGGTGCCATGTGCT